>NC_143033.1:4037500-4337500 GCF_057628025.1 Oncorhynchus mykiss | reverse complement strand
TTTGAGAACCACTGCACTAGACTAGCACACGAGTCGACCACAGATGGCACGGCTGGAGGTCCTCAGGAGAGGTTTGAGAACCACTGCACTAGACTAGCACACGAGTCGACCACAGATGGCACGGCTGGAGGTCCCCAGGAGAGGTTTGAGAACCACTGCACTAGACTAGCACACGAGTCGACCACAGATGGCACGGCTGGAGGTCCTCAGGAGAGGTTTGAGAACCACTGCACTAGACTAGCACACGAGTCGACCACAGATGGCACGGCTGGAGGTCCTCAGGAGAGGTTTGAGAACCACTGCACTAGACTAGCACACGAGTCGACCACAGATGGCACGGCTGGAGGTCCCCAGGAGAGGTTTGAGAACCACTGCACTAGACTAGCACACGAGTCGACCACAGATGGCACGGCTGGAGGTCCTCAGGAGAGGTTTGAGAACCACTGCACTAGACTAGCACACGAGTCGACCACAGATGGCACGGCTGGAGGTCCTCAGGAGAGGTTTGAGAACCACTGCACTAGACTAGCACACGAGTCGACCACAGATGGCACGGCTGGAGGTCCTCAGGAGAGGTTTGAGAACCACTGCACTAGACTAGCACACGAGTCGACCACAGATGGCACGGCTGGAGGTCCCCAGGAGAGGTTTGAGAACCACTGCACTAGACTAGCACACGAGTCGACCACAGATGGCACGGCTGGAGGTCCTCAGGAGAGGTTTGAGAACCACTGCACTAGACTAGCACATGAGTCGACCACAGATGGCACGGCTGGAGGTCCTCAGGAGAGGTTTGAGAACCACTGCACTAGACTAGCACACGAGTCGACCACAGATGGCACGGCTGGAGGTCCTCAGGAGAGGTTTGAGAACCACTGCACTAGACTAGCACACGAGTCGACCACAGATGGCACGGCTGGAGGTCCTCAGGAGAGGTTTGAGAACCACTGCACTAGACTAGCACACGAGTCGACCACAGATGCCCTGAGCAGCCAGACACTACAGTACCACAGATCAGAGTTAACCACCTCAACAAGACTAAAATAACCCAGAAGAGAACAGGATCTTCGGGGAACTAACCCGGGCAGGAGAAGACCTTTCTCATATTAGTGATTCCCTACTGGAGTAATACTGATGGAGATGGGCTGTAGGGATGTAGGGATGTAGAGATGTAGGGCTGTAGAGCTGTAGGGCTGTACAGTCACTGTTTCTCATTGAGGACCAGCAGTCTGTAGGGCTGTGTTTCTCATTGAGGTCCAGCAGTCTGTAGGGCTGTGTTTCTCATTGAGGTCCAGCAGTCTGTAGGGTTGTGTTTCTCATTGAGGACCAGCGGGCTGTAGGGCTGTGTTTCTGACTGAGGTCCAGCAGTCTGTAGGGCTGTGTTTCTGACTGAGTATTACTGATACATCAGATTAGCTGTATGCTCTGTTGTGGCACTGGGAAGCTTTGAATAGCTCTTTCGGGGCAGTCTGTCAGTGTAGTGGAGCAAACCTCAAACTGACTGGGTTACGTTGATACATCAGATTAGCTGTATGCGTTGTTGTGGACCTGGAGAGGCTTTGAGGGCAGTCGTCACAGTGACAAGACTAGATAACTGCTTGAATAGGACAAATCCTTCTCAAGCTGACTGTGTGTGTGGTTGAGGCAAGGCTGTGGCTCGTCAGCGCTGCGCTCTCTGTTTGCTCGGAGCTAGTAGACATGCTCAGTGGACCGTGAGAGCAGCGCTTCAGTCCTCTCAAAGTCTTCAACTGTAACTAAAAGAGACAGACTAGCCCTTACCTCTGTGGCATGGTTAGAGAGCAGTCTGGAGTGTAGTAGGCATGGACTGTGTCCCAAATGGAACCCTGTCCTACTTTAGACCAGAGCCCTATGGAACCCTATTCCCTATATAGTGCACTACTTTAGACCAGAGCCCTATGGAACCCTATTCCCTATATATAGTGCACTACTTTAGACCAGAGCCATATGGAACCCTATTCCCTATATAGTGCACTACTTTAGACCAGAGCCCTATGGAACCCTATTCCCTATATAGTGCACTACTTTAGACCAGAGCCCTATGGAACCCTATTCCCTATATAGTGCACTACTTTAGACCAGAGCCCTATGGAACCCTATTCCCTATATAGTGCACTACTTTAGACCAGAGCCCTATGGAACCCTATTCCCTATATAGTGTACTACTTTAGACCAGAGCCCTATGGAACCCTATTCCCTATATAGTGCACTACTTTTGACCAGAGCTCTATGGAACCCTATTCCCTATATAGTGCACTACTTTAGACCAGAGCCCTATGGAACCCTATTCTCTATATAGTGCACTACTTTAGACCAGAGCCCTATGGAACCCTATTCCCTATAATAGTGCACTACTTTAGACCTGAGCATATGGGGCACCAGATATTGAACAGGGTACCAGTTCAGACACTGCCCATGGAGTAACCTGACAGTGTTTTCCAGGGTGGCAGTGCTGTGAAGGCTGAACAAATATAGAAACGTGAAACCTAACTCTAACCTTTTATATAACCTCCATAACATCTCAGATGGGATTACTAGAAGGAGCACAAGCGATATGTTACTTCAGATCTGGGCCGGTATTCATCAAGTGTCTTGGAGTAGGAGATCCTATCTAGGATCAGGTCCCCCCCCTGTCCATTCATTATAATCTAAAAGGTCAAAACTGATCCTAGACCAGCAATCCTAATCGAAGGTACCTGATGAATACAGACCCTGTTGCATTTCTAGTGGGATGGTACACGACCAGACAGGATGACTTTGGTCTGATGTTGATATGGTTGATGGATATCAGAAATTAGCTTAGCCAAAGTACGCAAACAAAGAACGATCATGAGCAGCAAGCAGCCTCATCAAACCACCTAGCCGCAGGTTGACCTAGACTCCTACCCTAGCCGCAGGTTAACCTAGACTCCTACCCTAGCCGCAGGTTGACCTAGACTCCTACCCTAGCCGCAGGTTAACCTAGACTCCTACCCTAGCCGCAGGTTAACCTAGACTCCTACCCTAGCCGCAGGTTGACCTAGACTCCTACCCTAGCCGCAGGTTGACCTAGACTCCTACCCTAGCCGCAGGTTAACCTAGAATCCTACCCTAGCCGCAGGTTAACCTAGAATCCTACCCTAGCTGCAGGTTGCATCTCACTGTAGATGGCTGTAGGCTGCATCTCACTGTAGATGGCTGCATCTCACTGTAGATGGCTGCATCTCACTGTAGATGGCTGCATCTCACTGTAGTAGGATGCATCTCACTGTAGTAGGCTGTAGGCTGCATCTCACTGTAGTAGGCTGCATCTCACTGTAGTAGGCTGCATCTCACTGTAGTGGGCTGCATCTCACTGTAGATGGCTGTAGGCTGCATCTCACTGTAGATGGCTGTAGGCTGCATCTCACTGTAGATGGCTGTAGGCTGCATCTCACTGTAGATGGCTGTAGGCTGCATCTCACTGTAGTAGGCTGCATCTCATTGTAGTAGGATGCATCTCACTGTAGTAGGCTGTAGGCTGCATCTCACTGTAGTAGGCTGCATCTCACTGTAGTAGGCTGCATCTCACTGTAGTAGGCTGCATCTCACTGTAGTAGGCTGCATCTCACTGCTGTAGGCTGCATCTCAGTATGTAGGCTACTTCTCACTGTAGTAGGCTGCATCTCACTGTAGTAGGCTGCATCTCACTGTAGTGGGCTGTATGCTGCATCTCACTGTAGTAGGCTGCATCTCACTGTAGTAGGCTGCTTCTCACTGTAGTAGGCTGCTTCTCACTGTAGTAGGCTGCTTCTCACTGTAGTAGGCTGTATCTCACTGTAGTAGGCTGTATGCTGTATCTCACTGTAGTAGGCTGTTGGCTGCATCTCACTGTAGATGGCTGCATCTCACTGTAGTAGGCTGCATCTCACTGTAGTAGGCTGTATGCGGTATCTCACTGTAGTAGGCTGTATCTCACTGTAGTAGGCTGGATCTCACTGTTGTAGGCTGCAGGCTGTATCTCACTAGTAGGCTGCATCTCACTGTAGTAGGCTGCATCTCACTGTAGTAGGCTGCATCTTACTGTAGTAGGCTGCATCTCACTGTAGTAGGCTGCATCTCACTGTAGTAGGCTGCATCTCACTGTAGTAGGCTGTAGGCTGCATCTCACTGTAGTAGGCTGTAGGCTGCATCTCACTGTAGTAGGCTGTAGGCTGCATCTCACTGTAGTAGGCTGCATCTCACTGTAGTAGGCTGCATCTCACTGTAGTAGGCTGCATCTCACTGTAGTAGGCTGCATCTCACTGTAGTAGGCTGCATCTCACTGTAGTAGGCTGTAGGCTGCATCTCACTGTAGTAGGCTGTAGGCTGCATCTCACTGTAGTAGGCTGTAGGCTGCATCTCACTGTAGTAGGCTGCATCTCACTGTAGTAGGCTGCATCTCACTGTAGTAGGCTGCATCTCACTGTAGTGGGCTGTAGGCTGCATCTCACTGTAGTAGGCTGTAGGATTTCTGGATCTCACTGTAGTAGGCTGCATCTCACTGTAGTGGGCTGTATGCTGCCTCTCACTGTAGTAGGCTGCATCTCACTGTAGTAGGCTGCTTCTCACTGTAGTAGGCTGCTTCTCACTGTAGTAGGCTGTATCTCACTGTAGTAGGCTGTATGCTGTATCTCACTGTAGTAGGCTGTTGGCTGCATCTCACTGTAGATGGCTGCATCTCACTGTAGTAGGCTGCATCTCACTGTAGTAGGCTGTATGCGGTATCTCACTGTAGTAGGCTGTATCTCACTGTAGTAGGCTGGATCTCACTGTTGTAGGCTGCAGGCTGTATCTCACTAGTAGGCTGCATCTCACTGTAGTAGGCTGCATCTTACTGTAGTAGGCTGCATCTCACTGTAGTAGGCTGCATCTCACTGTAGTAGGCTGTAGGCTGCATCTCACTGTAGTAGGCTGTAGGCTGCATCTCACTGTAGTAGGCTGTAGGCTGCATCTCACTGTAGTAGGCTGCATCTCACTGTAGTAGGCTGCATCTCACTGTAGTAGGCTGGATCTCACTGTTGTAGGCTGCAGGCTGTATCTCACTAGTAGGCTGCATCTCACTGTAGTAGGCTGCATCTTACTGTAGTAGGCTGCATCTCACTGTAGTAGGCTGCATCTCACTGTAGTAGGCTGCATTTCACTGTAGTAGGCTGCATCTCACTGTAGTAGGCTGTAGGCTGCATCTCACTGTAGTAGGCTGTAGGCTGCATCTCACTGTAGTAGGCTGTAGGCTGCATCTCACTGTAGTAGGCTGCATCTCACTGTAGTAGGCTGCATCTCACTGTAGTAGGCTGCATCTCACTGTAGTAGGCTGCATCTCACTGTAGTAGGCTGCATCTCACTGTAGTAGGCTGTAGGCTGCATCTCACTGTAGTAGGCTGTAGGCTGCATCTCACTGTAGTAGGCTGCATCTCACTGTAGTAGGCTGCATCTCACTGTAGTAGGCTGCATCTCACTGTAGTGGGCTGTAGGCTGCATCTCACTGTAGTAGGCTGTAGGATTTCTGGATCTCACTGTAGTAGGCTGCATCTCACTGTAGTGGGCTGTATGCTGCATCTCACTGTAGTGGGCTGTAGGATTTCTGGATCTCCATTCACCTTGTTGTTTTCTGTGTTGGTTTGCTGTTAATGTAACTAGTGTAAATATAGATTGTGTCATGGCCTTTACCCGTCTGATATTGTGTTTACTAGGCCTACTACCTGGTACCGCTGTTCTATTCACCATTAGTTTTCATTCCCAGTTCTGAGCCAAACTGCTATTCAGTGTTTTTGTTTGCATGCATGAATAACTACGCTACTACTTTCAGCGTTTTGTTGGCATTATTTTTGATACGACAGCTGTGTGGACGGCACATTTACGTAGGCTGTTTGTAATAGCATAATTGCCCATAAAAAACGGCTGTAGGGGGCATTCCATTGTGCTGATACAGCGCAGCAGAGATGGGCTACAGATTTGAAAAGCACTCCGTGATCTTGGAGTCTCGGCATTTGATCGTTATGTTTATTATGGGATAGAATAATTTATCCAAGCAGAATTCAATATAATTCCAATGTAAGAACCCCCCAAAAAAATATTAAAATGTAGCCCCCTCTGTGATTTCAACAGCCCCCTTAGTCACTTCATCCTGGTGCGGGTCTGCAGTGTGACCCTTGACCCCTAGGAGCAGTGGTGTGACCCCCCTAGGACCAGTGGTGTGACCCCCCTAGGACCAGTGGTGTGACCCCCCCCCCCCCCCCCTAGGACCAGTGGTGTGACCCCCCTAGGACCAGTGGTGTGACCCCCCTAGGACCAGTGGTGTGACCCCCCCCTAGGACCAGTGGTGTGACCCCCCTAGGACCAGTGGTGTGACCCCCCCTAGGACCAGTGGTGTGACCCCCCCTAGGACCAGTGGTGTGACCCCCCCCCCCCCCCAGGACCAGTGGTGTGACCCCCCCCCCCCCCAGGACCAGTGGTGTGACCCCCCCCCCCAGGACCAGTGGTGTGACCCCCCCCCCCCCCCCCCCCCCCCTAGGACCAGTGGTGTGACCCCCCCTAGGACCAGTGGTGTGACCCCCCCCCCCAGGACCAGTGGTGTGACCCCCCCCCAGGACCAGTGGTGTGACCCCCCCCCTAGGACCAGTGGTGTGACCCCCCCCCCCCCCCCCCCAGGACCAGTGGTGTGACCCCCCCCCTAGGACCAGTGGTGTGACCCCCCCCCCCCCCCCAGGACCAGTGGTGTGACCCCCCCTAGGACCAGTGGTGTGACCCCCCCCCCCCCCCAGGACCAGTGGTGTGACCCCCCCCCCCCCAGGACCAGTGGTGTGACCCCCCCCCCAGGACCAGTGGTGTGACCCCCCCCCAGGACCAGTGGTGTGACCCCCCCCCCCAGGACCAGTGGTGTGACCCCCCCCAGGACCAGTGGTGTGACCCCCCCCAGGACCAGTGGTGTGACCCCCCCCAGGACCAGTGGTGTGACCCCCCCCCCAGGACCAGTGGTGTGACCCCCCCAGGACCAGTGGTGTGACCCCCCCCAGGACCAGTGGTGTGACCCCCCCCAGGACCAGTGGTGTGACCCCCCCCCCCCCCCCCTAGGACCAGTGGTGTGACCCCCCCCCCCCTCAGGACCAGTGGTGTGACCCTTGTTTTTGAATTATTTGTGTGTCTGTAATCTGAGGGAAATATGTCTCTAATATGGTCATACATTGGGCAGGAGGTTAGGAAGTGCAGATCAGTTTCCACCTCATTTTGTGGGCAGTGATCACATAGCCTGTCTTCTCTTGAGAGCCAGGTCTGCCTACGGCAGCCTTTCTCAATAGCAAGGCTATGCTCACTGAGTCTGTAGATAGTCAAAGCTTTCCTTAATTTTGGCTCAGTCACAGTGGTCAGGTATTCTGCCACTGTGTACTCTCTGTTTAGGGCCAAATAGCATTCTAGTTTGCTCTTTTTTTTTTTTTCATTCTTTCCAATGTGTCAAGTAATTATATTTTTGTTTCCTCATGATTTGGTTTAGTCTAATTGTGCTGCTGTCCTGGGGCTCTGTAGGGTGTGTTTGTGTTTGTGAACAGAGCCCCAGGACCAGCTTGCTTAGGGGACTCTTCTCCAGGTTCATCTCTCTGTAGGTGATGGCTTTGTTATGGAAGGTTTGGGAATCGATTCCTTTTAGGTGGTTGTAGAATTTCATGTCTCTTTTCTGGATTTTGATAATTAGTGGGTATCGGTCTAATTCTGCTCTGCATGCATTATTTGGTGTTTTACGTCGTAGACGGAGGATATTTTTTGCAGAATTCTGCATGCATAGTCTCAATTTGGTGTTTGTCCCATTTAGTGAATTATTTGGTGGTGAGTGGACCCCAGAACTCACAAACAAAAAGAGCAATGGGTTATATAACTGATTTCAAGTCTTTTTTTTTTTTTACCAGATCTTAATTGGTCTTCTTGCCTTGTCTCTCAGATCGTTCACAGCTTTGTGTAAGTTACCTGTGGCTCTGATGTTCAGGCCGAGGTATGTATCGTTTATTGTGTGCTCTAGGGCAACGGTGTCTAGATGGACTTTATATTTGTGGTCCTGGCGACTGGACCTTTTTTGAAACACCATTATTTTGGTCTTACTGAGATTTACTGTCAGGGCCCAGGTCTGACAGAATCTGTGCAGAAGATATAGGTGCTGCTGTAGACCCTCCTTGGTTGGGGACAGAAGCATCAGATCATCAGTAGACCTTTGACTTCAGATTCTAGTAACGTGAGGCTTGGTGCTGCAGACTGTTCTAGTGCCCTTGCCAATGTTGAAGAGGGTGGGGCTTAAGCTGCATCCCTGTCTCACCCCACGGCCCTATGGAATGAAATGTGTTTTTTGCCTATTTTAATCACACACTTGTTGTTTGTGTACATGGATTTTAGAATGTGTTAAGGGATTTTTATGAATAATGAATGACTAAATTATGTTTACATTTTAAATCAGAACTATAACTAAACAGAATGCTACTATGTTACTGTATGGATGTATGGATCTTATAATAATCATGATACTGAATGTAATGTGTGTAGTTTTCATCAAGAATTAGAACAAAGACTTTCTGTTCCTTGTTAGAAACTAATGAAGCCATCGTCAGACCGGCTGGAATGCTGTGTTCCTTACAGGACATTCTGTCCCCACCCAGGGAGGGGAGAGACCTTGGGCTAGTAGTAGATTGTTTAACAGGTGGCAGACAATGTGGGAAGGCTTGTGAACTATACTGCCATTGTATCTGAGAGGAGGAGAGACATTTATGACGAAATATGAGGTATATAAACTAATGTACATGTTATTATGGGGAGAGCTCTCGGGAAATGAACGCTACTGATTAACTTTGAGACTGGTCTCCGTCCATTTTATGCAAATAAGTATCTTACAAATTCTTAGAAACGAACAGAGTGTTTTAATTGAATTGGTTAATGAACATATAGGAGTTCCTCTAACAAATGTCATATTTTTTTTCCAACAATTTGTATAGCAGACCCTCATGCCAAATTGAGTCAAAAGCTTTTTTGAAATCAACATAGCATGAGAAGCCTTTTGCCTTTGTTTTGGTTTGTGTCTTTGTTAATTATTGTGTGCAGGATGAATACGTGGTCTGTTGTACGGTAATT
This sequence comes from Oncorhynchus mykiss, assembly GCF_057628025.1. Lineage (NCBI taxonomy): Eukaryota > Metazoa > Chordata > Actinopteri > Salmoniformes > Salmonidae > Oncorhynchus > Oncorhynchus mykiss. The sequence goes on along the minus strand of NC_143033.1, from coordinate 4,328,377 downwards.
TGGTAAAAAGCCAATTTGACATTTGCTTAGTACATTGTTTTCACTGAGGAAATGTACGAGTCTGCTGTTAATGATAATGCAGATGATTTTCCCAAGGTTGCTGTTGATGCATATCCCACGGTAGTTGGATGATGGGATGGGATGATCAGTCCTTGGTTACAAATATTGGGGACGATGCCAGAGCTAAGGATGATGTTAGAGTTTAATTATAGCCAATTGGAATTTGTGGTCTGTATATTTTATCATTTAAGATATCAGCAACACCACAGGCCTTTTTGGGTTGGAGGGTAGGCTCAGGTTTTCTGGGTCTCTGTTTTTGTTTGGACAGGTTTCTCAATTTCTTTCCTAGTTTTTTGCATTCTTCATCAAACCATTTGTCATTTTTAACTTTCTTTAGGTTTTCTGCTTGAAATGTTTAGATTTGATAAGGAAGCTGAGAGGTCAAATATACTGGTTAGGTTTACTCCTGCCAAGTTTACACCTTCACTATTACAGGAACGTTTTGTCCAGGAAGTTGTTTAGGTAGATTTCCACTCTACTTTCCTTACATCTACAGCATTTCTTAATTATTATTCAGCTCCTTTGGCTTTGATGCCTCATGATTGAGCTGGTAGTCCCATCCACCACACACCTGGTAGTTTGGTGGATGGGACTTCCAGCTCTCTGTTCAAGTAGACTGTGATTTTGCTTTGATCTGATAGAGGTGTCCGTGGGCTGACTGTGAACGCTCTGAGAGACTCTGGGGTCAGTGATAAAGTAGTCTACAGTACTACAGCCAAGAGATGAGCTACGTACCATAGGAGTCACCTCGAAGCCTACCATTGACTATGTACAGACCCAGGATGTAACAGAGCTATAGGTGTACCTACCATAGGAGTCCCCTCGAAGCCTACCATTGACTATGTACAGACCCAGGATGTAACAGAGCTATAGGAGTCCTCTACCATTGACTATGTACAGACCCAGGATGTAACAGAGCTATAGGAGTCCTCTACCATTGACTATGTACATACCCAGGATGTAACAGAGCTATAGGAGTCCTCTACCATTGACTATGTACAGACCCAGGATGTAACAGAGCTGCAGGAGTTGTGACCTGTTTTTGTTGGTTATGTTGTCATAGTTGTGTCTAGGGGGACATATTGGGGAGGGAATGCTGTCACCTACAGGCAGGTGTTTGTCCCCTTGTGTGCTGAGGGTGTCAGGTTCTTGTCCGGTTCTGGCATTTAGGTCACCACAGACTAGTACATGTCCCTGGGCCTGGAAATTATTGATTTCCCCTCCAGGATGGAGTAGCTGTCATCGTTAAAGTATGGCTATTCTAGTGGGGGGATATAGGTAGCACACAGAAGGACATTTTTCTCTGTTGAGACCATTTCCTTATTAATTTCTAGACAGATGTAAAATGTTCCTGTTTTGATTAATTTAATGGAGTGAGTTAGGTCTGCTCTATACCAAATCAGCATACCCCCTGAGTCTCTTCCCTGTTTCACACCTGGTAGTTTGGTGGATGGGACTACCAGCTCTCTGTAACCTAGAGGGCAACCAGTGGGTCTGTCTCCTCTATACCACCCACCTGGTAGTGTGGTGGATGGGACTACCAGCTCTCTGTAACCTAGAGGGCAACCAGTGGGTCCGTCTCCTCTATACCACACACCTGGTAGTTTGCTGGATGGGACTACCAGCTCTCTGTAACCTAGAGGTCAACCAGTGGGTCCATCTCCTCTATACCATGTTTCTTTCTGTCTCTCTCGCTAAAAACCTTTCATTCCTTTTTTAAAAACATTTCCATTAATGAATCCTGAATGTCATTACATATTTAGGGGGACATCCAAAAAAGCTTGTAATTTAGTCAACCCTAAAATTATTTTCCATCGCACGGATCTGTTGCTGTTTTTTAACCCATTTCTCTGTGTCGTTTCAGTCCCTCGAGCCCCAGAGATGGAGGTAGGGGACTGTCTGGTGTTAGACAACACTGTGTCCTTAGCCTGGAAGATGCCAGTGGAGGACAGCAAGATAGACCACTACATACTGGAGTACAGAAAGACCGACCACGAAGGACTGCCACGTATCAAAGACGAACGGTGCTGGGAGGTGGTGGACAACATCAAGACCACAGAATACTCACTGTCCGGTACGGAGCTAGAGTAGGGCCCATTGTAGCCTGGTCCCAGATCTGTTTGTGTCGTCTTGCCAACTCCTATGGTCATTACCTAGCCTGGTCCCATATCTGTTTGTGTCGTCCTTGCCAACTCCTATGGTCATTACCTAGCCTGGTCCCAGATCTGTTTGTGTCGTCTTGCCAACTCCTATGGTCATTACCTAGCCTGGTCCCAGATCTGTTTGTGTCGTCTTGCCAACTCCTATTGCCATTGCCATGCCACTTGGCAAGATGGCACAAGCCGATCTGGGACCGGGCTAAGACTGCAGTGTTTTCATGCAGCTTCTTGTGTTTAAAATCGGACTAATCTATATCGCTTTGCTTCACCTTTTTGTTACTGTATCAAACTCTGAAAACTTATTGACCTGCAGAACATCATGAACCTGTACAGATAATGTGCTATTCATCCTCCAGGTTTAAAGTTTGACTCGAAGTTCATGAACTTCCGGGTACGAGCTTGCAACAAGGCAGCAGCTGGAGAATACTCTGATCCAGTTACCCTGGAAACCAGAGGTGAGACTGTTAGTTACCCTGGAAACCAGAGGTGAGACTGTTAGTTACCCTGGAAACCAGAGGTGAGACTGTTAGTTACCCTGGAAACCAGAGGTGAGACTGTTAGTTACCCTGGAAACCAGAGGTGAGACTGTTAGTTACCCTGGAAACCAGAGGTGAGACTGTTAGTTACCCTGGAAACCAGAGGTGAGACTATGTTGTCTTGAATCAACAATTATGTAGTTATTACGTTATTTGTATCTGATTGACTGGTTGGTTGATTGATTCCCTCCCCAGCGTTTAACTTCGGTTTCGACTCGTCGTCGTCCCATCTGAACCTGAAGGTAGAGGACAGGAGTGTGGAGTGGGACCCCCAGGGAGGCAAGGGGCTGGAGAGCAAGGTCAAGGGCAAGGAGAACAAGGGCAGGTGAGAACTGAACTGGAACACACACAATATGTCCCAAATGGACCCTTACACCCTACGCACTGAGATATGAGAGGATTTGATTGGTATAAGCAATATGGTGAAACTTCCAGTGAGCCTGTCAATAGGAAGGCTGGAGCTTATTACCATATCGACTGCGCCTGTCAAATACTCTCAGATCTCCACTAGTTCATCGGACTTAGGGTCTAGGGTTACATTTGGGATTGGGCCTTATCTTAATTTGACCTCGAACTGCCATTGAAATAGCTTTGTCCCAGATGGCAGTCTTGCCATCCTGTGGTCATAACCTAGCCTGGTCCCAGATCTGTTTGTGCTGTCTTGCCAACTCCTATGGTCGTTACCAAGCCTGGTCCCAGATCTGTCGGTGCAGTCTTGCCAACTCCTATGTTCATTACCTAGCCTGGTCCCAGATCTGTCGGTGCAGTCTTGCCAACTCCTATGTTCATTACCTAGCCTGGTCCCAGATCTGTCGGTGCTGTCTTGCCAACTCCTATGGTCGTTACCAAGCCTGGTCCCAGATCTGTCGGTGCAGTCTTGCCAACTCCTATGGTCGTTACCAAGCCTGGTCCCAGATCTGTCGGTGCAGTCTTGCCAACTCCTATGGTCGTTACCAAGCCTGGTCCCAGATCTGTCGGTGCAGTCTTGCCAACTCCTATGGTCGTTACCAAGCCTGGTCCCAGATCTGTCGGTGCAGTCTTGCCAACTCCTATGTTCATTACCTAGCCTGGTCCCAGATCTGTCGGTGCAGTCTTGCCAACTCCTATGGTCGTTGACACATTAGTCACCACTACACAACATTTTGGAAGCATTTGTCAGTAACCATATATGGGTTTATATAGAACAGAATAAAATGATCCCAGCAAACCAGCGTGCCAGCGTGCATACCATATAGCCTACCAGCGTGCATACCGTACAGCCTACCAACATGCATACCGTAAGGATACCAGGCTACCAGCGTGCATACCGTAAGGATCCCAGGCTACCAGCGTGCATACCGTAAGGATCCCAGGCTACCAGCGCGCATACCGTAAGGATACCAGGCTACCAGCGCGCATACCATAAGGATACCAGGCTACCAGCGCGCATACCGTAAGGATCACTGGACTGCAACAGCTCCAGTTGATTTAATAGTGGCTCAGGTCACGTGACCAAGGTCAACTTGTAGGTGTGCTGCTGCTTTATTTCTGTGCTGCTGTTGACCTTGTTGATCTGTTGATGAAATTGTGTCACTATGGATATAACACCTCATTGATACGGTTACAGTCCTATTTTGTCAACAGAAAGCAGTTTATATACATAAATGGTGCCTATTCCGAACCTCATTCTGTATGCTGTGGTGTCCCACAAGGCAGCTGTCTAGGACCTATTATGTACTTGCTGTATGCAGAGGATCTCCCTCTGGTGCGCTCCAATTGTATAGCAACCCTGTTTGCTGACGATACCATTGTCTATGTAACAGGAAATGATGTAGGGCAGCTGAAAGAGGTAATTTTGAAGCTGACATGAGTATTTTAAATTGGATAACCCAAAACAAATGAGCGGGAAATATTTTAAAAAACCTACGGCAATGCTAATATGTACGAAGAGGAGAAGGAAGACATTTTTTATTACCTTTATTTAACTAGGCAAGTCAGTTAAGAACAAATTCTTATTTTCAATGACGGCCTAGGAACAGTGGGTTAACTGCCTGTTCAGGGGCAGAACGACAGATTTGTACCTTGTCAGCTCGGGGGTTTGAACTTGCAACCTTCCGGTTACTAGTCCAACGCTCTAACCACTAGGCTACCCTGCCGACATTACCCTCCTTACAGCTGTCAGTTGGGAGGACAGCCATATAAGAGGTTTCAGAGACGCAGCTGTTAAGTGTGCTGCTAGACAACAGTCTCTCTTGGTCATCACACACTTCACAGCTTTGTAACAAAATCATCGGCGTCTCCTGTATGATTTGCGAAATACACTACATGATCAAAAGTATGTGGACACCTGCTAGTCGAACATCTCATTCCAAAATCATGGGAGAGATTTAATTCTAAATCAACTCCTATAGTCATTACCTAGCCTGGTCCCACTTTGGTCATTGACACATTAGCATGACAAATCAGACCAGAGGAGGTGGCAAGACTGCACAAACAGATCTGGGACCAGGCTAGGTAATGATCATAGTAGTGGACAAGACAACACAAACAGATCTGGGACCAGGCTATCTGGATGTAAGAGGTGGCAAGACAACACAAACAGATCTGGGACCAGGCTACCATTTGAAGTGCCATTCTTAGATGTCACATTCTTCTGTGTTTGTGTCATGGTGCCTTGTGTTGTCTATCTGCTGCTGAGGGGCGGTTTGAAAAGAGACCTTTTGTCAGGAGCAGCCGGACACTTTAGAGGCTCATGTTTTATTAAAAGGCTTCCTCTCCTATCTTGGGTTTCCAATTGCAGCGTTGTCTGTCAAAAACGCTGTTTGCCAAGTTGAAGCGTAATTTCCTTCAAGACAGAAACACATTTATACTTTGTAAAGTTCCAGCGTTGATACTCTCAGAAAATGTTCTTGAAAACCAATTGTAGGCCGAAGCTCCCTCTTAAAGAGAGAGACTGCCACACCGAGACTCCCACACAATGTCTTTGTTTTAACCTGCTGTTTTTGTTGATTCTTTGTGTTCGTCAACAGCGCTCATCTTACCAATCTGAAGAACATGTCAAGGTGACCATGTGTGACTTTTCAGCTGTAGCGTGTAGCGTTAGGCTACCTGAATGTAGCATTAGGCTACCTGAATGTAGCGTCAAGCTGCCGTGTAACCAGTGGCAATATTAGGTAGAAGACCGCCTGCGTTCAAGTTTGTACACTCCGACAATCGCTTTCATATAGGCTGTTCTGCAAATCAAAGTCCCTTTTCGGGTTTCTGTGTGAACAGTTTAGGCTACAAGACCCATTTCGGCAACGTTTGCTCTTCTAGTCTGAGAGAAACCTCCTGAAATGACTTGTGGTTTCTTTGTGTGCCTGACTTAAAGGAGACATCTACAGATGGAAATGGTTGCTTTTTTTTTATAAACTCTTAATTTAGGTCAAATTAATGAATTGGGGGGAAATTCGATTTTTGGTTTGCCGGGGCCTCCCACAAGCAAAGAATACAATGTGTTCTCATTCTGTCCTGAACCATTAAAAGACTCTCCATCTGTAGATGCCATCTTTCCTAACTCTTTCTCTTTCTGAAAACCTCAGGCTATATTCCTTTTTTTCCCTTGGTCCTTTTAAAGAAATTATGACAAAATAAATAACAACTTCTATCCCTAGGCGACCCATCTCTGTTACAGAATGAATGTACAATTTAGTGTCCCCGAATTTATTTTGGTTTTTTACTAATTTCTCTTATGCTTGCAACAAATGGTTTTGGTGAGTAACAATTCACTCAACTGTAGTAAGTATAGAAACTGTAATGTCCGTCTTTGTCCAGTCATTCATTCCATCATATCATGTTCCCAAAACCACAATGAGGTCCATTTTTGGCTAATTGTTTTCCAAGTTAAAAACGGACAAATCAGCAACGTGAAAACAGCTCGTTTTTTTTTTCTATAAATACAAAAAAACTGAAAAATTGCTTGTTATTTAGTTCTCGTTTTTTTTGCATATAAACAAACAAACAAAAAACTTTGTCAGTTTTCACATGTGGGCGTGGTTAAATGTGTAATGCCTGTCATTGGGCAAATGCACAACCTACACTTCCGGTCCCTTCAAAATAAGAGTTCACCTTTCTAAATGCCTTCTATTAATCTACTATATTTTAAATCATCAATTTAATAGCTATTTATGTATTTATTAATGTCAAGATAAAGCTATATTTCTCCATTTCTATTTAACATTATAAGATACTCTACTGTAATGATTGTGTTTATTGCCCTATTAATGAACTGATGCTATTGTAACTGTTTAGCTAACTGATGTTACTGTAACTGTTTAGCTAACTGATGTTACTGTAACTGTTTAGGTAACTGATATTACTGTAACTGTTTAGGTAACTGATATTACTGTAACTGTTTAGGTAACTGATATTACTGTAACTGTTTAGGTAACTGATATTACTGTAACTGTTTAGGTAACTGATGTTACTGTAACTGTTTAGGTAACTGATATTACTGTAACTGTTTAGGTAACTGATATTACTGTAACTGTTTAGGTAACTGATGTTACTGTAACTGTTTAGGTAACTGATATTACTGTAACTGTTTAGGTAACTGATGTTACTGTAACTGTTTAGGTAACTGATGTTACTGTAACTGTTTAGCTAACTGATATGTCCTAGCGCACTAGTTAACCATTTGGTAATCTGAGCATCCTCGACTATTACTTCTGAAGAGGTATCATTTCAGAATGAGAGGTACTGTAGCTGTGCTGGTATTGGTCTTCTGTCTGTTGAGGGCAGACGAGTGGAGGGTTTCAGAGAGTTACATAATTCAACAGAGGCACAATGAAGAGGTAGAGAGAGAGAGCAGGGTGAGAGATTCAGATTACGAGCAGAAGGCTTGAGGCTACAGAGACTTACAAATGACAGGCCAGTCCACCACTCACACCCCTGCAGTCCTCTCCTCTCCCCTGTCTGCCACGGACTGACTCACACCCCTGCAGTCCTCTCCCGTCTGCCAGGTACTGACTCACAGCCTGCAGTCTTCTCCCCGCCCCCCACCCCTAACATGTAGGGGAGATCTAGGTCTGTGTTGAAACAGTGTCTCAGAGTAGCATTGCTGATCTAGTATTAGTGATCAGGTCCCCCTTGTCCATGTAATCAGGAGCTGCAGCTGCTATTTCATCCCTGATAAACACTGAGGGGTCCACTGATTGGCTAAAGACTGAGGAGGGGTCCACTGATTGGCTAAAGACTGAGGAGGGGTCCAATGATTGGCTAAAGACTGAGGAGGGGTCCACTGATTGGCTAAAGACTGAGGAGGGGTCCACTGATTGGCTAAAGACTGAGGAGGGGTCCACTGATTGGCTAAAGACTGAGGAGGGGTCCACTGATTGGCTAAAGACTGAGGAGGGGTCCACTAATTGGCTAAAGACTGAGGAGGGGTCCACTAATTGGCTAAAGACTGAGGATGGGTCCACTGATTGGCTAAAGACTGAGGAGGAGTCCACTGATTGGCTAAAGACTGAGGAGGGGTCCACTGATTGGCTAAAGACTGAGGGGTCCACTGATTGGCTCAACACTGAGGAGGGGTCCACTGATTGGCTCAACACTGAGGAGGGATCCACTGATTGACTAAACACTGAGGAGGGGTCCACTGATTGGCTAAAGACTGAGGAGGGGTCCACTGATTGGCTCAACACTGAGGAGGGATCCACTGATTGACTAAACACTGAGGAGGGGTCCACTGATTGGCTCAACACTGAGGAGGGATCCACTGATTGACTAAACACTGAGGAGGGGTCCACTGATTGACTAAACACTGAGGAGGGGTCCACTGATTGACTAAACACTGAGGAGGGGTCCACTGATTGGCTCAACACTGAGGAGGGATCCACTGATTGACTAAACACTGAGGAGGGGTCCACTGATTGGCTCAACACTGAGGAGGGATCCACTGATTGACTAAACACTGAGGAGGGGTCCACTGATTGGCTCAACACTGAGGAGGGATCCACTGATTGACTAAACACTGAGGAGGGGTCCACTGATTGGCTAAAGTCTGAGGAGGGGTCCACTGATTGGCTCAACACTGAGGAGGGATCCACTGATTGACTAAACACTGAGGAGGGGTCCACTGATTGGCTCAACACTGAGGAGGGATCCACTGATTGACTAAACACTGAGGAGGGGTCCACTGATTGGCTCAACACTGAGGAGGGGTCCACTGATTGGCTCAACACTGAGGAGGGATCCACTGATTGACTTATAGGAAAAGGCCCATTTAGTCAATGATGGTGGAGATCATTTTTATTTTTATTGAATTGTGTCCATGTATGATATTTTATTATAGACTATACATGGAATATATATCATTTTGTACAACGTGCGGCCGTAGTGTTTGCATGAGACAAGTTCACAAGCCTCTCGTCTCAATCCTCACACCCTGTCGGTCCTGACTCTGACTCCTCACACCCTGTCGGTCCTGACTCTGACTCCTCACACCCTGTCAGTCCTGACTCTGACTCCTCACATATTTCTTGTACCACAGTACACACCATTATTGTAGTAATGTCCAATAGTTTCATGCAGACCTAAAACACATTGACAGTATTGACAATGCTTTCATGGATATCAACATTTCAGGAAAAAAATAGGCTTATTTAATGAACTTGAATTGTATGTAGTAGCCAATTAAATTCTACTAGATGGCAGTATTGAGACATAATTAACCTCGGAGCCTATATGAACCCAGTTGGTATTTCAAGTGTTATTGTCACATGCAGTGAAATGCTTAACTTCCATGCTCTACCCAACAGTACGGTAATCAATATCAAAATAGTATAACTAATATATATATATATATATAGTTATACCATCTACATTTCTTTCTTTATAATATATATATATAATAAAGAAAGAAATGTAGATAGTATAACTAATATATATATATATTTTAAAGAAAGAAATGTAGATGGTATAACTAATATATATATATAATAAAGAAAGAAATGTAGATGGTATAACTAATAAATATATATATTTTAAAGAAAGAAATGTAGGTGAGTGTCACTTTAAAAACACAGACTTTTTATCATCATGCCTTATTCATAGTTATATTACATTTAGCCCACCCACCCACTAGCCATCCAATCCTTGCTTCCTCTGTCCTCGCTTCCTCCGTCCTCGCTTCCTCTGTCCTTGTTTCCTCCATTCAAAGCACATCAGAGAAGGAGGCCTGAGGGGAGGAACCTTCAACCCTTTCCCCCAATGTGCTTTGAGAGAGTGAGGGAGTAGTCGTGCTACCCAGTCCAGACATAACCATCTAGACACTCACCCCCTAGACCAGGGGTGTCAAACTCAAATACCCAGTCCAGACATAACCATCTAGACACTCACCCCCTAGACTCTAACCATCTAGACACTAACCCCCTAGACTCTAACCCCCTAGACTCTAACCCCCTAGACTCTAACCCCCTAGTCTCTAACCCCCTAGTCTCTAACCCCCTAGTCTCTAACCCCCTAGACCAGGGGTGTCAAACTCAAATACCCAGTCCAGACATAACCATCTAGACACTCCCCCCTAGACACTCACCCACTAGACACTCACCCCCTAGACACTCACCCCCTAGACACTCACCCCCTAGACTCTAACCCCCTAGACACTCACCCCCTAGACACTCACCCCCTAGACACTCACCCCCTAGACTCTCACCCACTAGACACTCACCCCCTAGACTCTAACCCCCTAGACACTCACCCCCTAGACACTCACCCCCTAGACACTCACCCCCTAGACACTCACCCCCTAGACTCTAACCCCCTAGACTCTAACCCCCTAGACTCTAACCCCCTAGACTCTAACCCCCTAGACTCTAACCCCCTAGACTCTAACCCCCTAGACACTAACCCCCTAGACACTAACCCCCTAGACACTAACCCCCTAGACACTCACCCCCTAGACACTAACCCCCTAGACACTCACCCCCTAGACACTCACCCCCTAGACACTCACCCCCTAGACACTCACCCCCTAGACACTAACCCCCTAGACACTAACTCCCTAGACACTCACCCCCTAGACACTCACCCCCTAGACACTCACCCCCTAGACACTCACCCCCTAGACACTCACCCCCTAGACACTCACCCCCTAGACTCTAACCCCCTAGACTCTAACCCCCTAGACTCTAACCCCCTAGACTCTAACCCCCTAGACTCTAACCCCCTAGTCTCCAACCCCCTAGTCTCTAACCCCCTAGTCTCTAACCCCCTAGACTCTAACCCCCTAGACTCTAACCCCCTAGACTCTAACCCCCTAGACACTAACCCCCTAGACTCTCACCCCCTAGACACTCACCCCCTAGACACTCACCCCCTAGTCTCTAACCCCCTAGTCTCTAACCCCCTAGTCTCTAACCCCCTAGACTCTAACCCCCTAGACTCTAACCCCCTAGACTCTAACCCCCTAGACTCTAACCCCCTAGACTCTAACCCCCTAGACTCTAACCCCCTAGACACTCACCCCCTAGACTCTAACCCCCTAGACTCTAACCCCCTAGACACTCACCCCCTAGACTCTAACCCCCTAGACTCTAACCCCCTAGACTCTAACCCCCTAGACTCTGACCCCCTAGACTCTGACCCCCTAGACTCTGACCCCCTAGACTCTAACCCCCTAGACACTAACCCCCTAGACTCTAACCCCCTAGACTCTAACCCCCTAGACACTTGTTGGACAGATGTAAGCAATACGGCCAAAATTCCACCAAGCCTATCAGAGGGTAAGGTGGAGCTCTCACCATGTCACCACCCATCAATCACTCTCGGGCTAGGGGTTCTGTCTGGACAAGGCCTGTGTTTTACGGCTACTCGCTCACTCAGGAACTGTCTTTAAAGTGTTACTCGCTGTCAAATCCTTGCTCCGCTGTCCTTGTTTACTTCATTCCTCAACTGCCTATCACAGCACCTTGAGGGAGAGCATTGAAGTTCCTCAACTCCCTATCACAGCACCTTGAGAGAGAGCATTTAAGTTCCTAAACTCCCCATCACAGCACCTTGAGGGAGAGCATTGAAGTTCCTCAACTGCCTATCACAGCACCTTGAGAGAGAGCATTGAAGTTCCTCAACTCCCCATCACGGCACCTCGAGGGAGAGCATTGAAGTTCCTCAACTCCCCATCACGGCACCTGGAGGGAGAGCATTGAAGTTCCTCAACTCCCCATCACGGCACCTGGAGGGAGAGCATTGAAGTTCCTCAACTCCCCATCACGGCACCTTGAGGGAGAGCATTGAAGTTCCTAAACTCCCCGTCACGGCACCTCGAGGGAGAGCATTGAAGTTCCTAAACTCCCCATCACGGCACCTTGAGGGAGAGCATTGAAGTTCCTCAACTCCCCATCACGGCACCTCGAGGGAGAGCATTGAAGTTCCTCAATTCCCCATCACGGCACCTGGAGGGAGAGCATTGAAGTTCCTCAACTCCCCATCACGGCACCTGGAGGGAGAGCATTGAAGTTCCTCAACTCCCCATCACAGCACCTTGAGGGAGAGCATTGAAGTTCCTAAACTCCCCATCACAGCACCTTGAGGGAGAGCATTGAAGTTCCTAAACTCAGGCCTGTTCCTCTGATGTGCTTTGAAAGAGAGGTGAGGAATGGAGGAAACCAAGGACAGAGGAAGCAAGGATTGGAAGCCTAGTGGGTGGTTATATAACCTTAAATAAGGGTTGTAATGGGTAAATAAACACTCGGATACAAAAAATATATTCTAATCGTCAATCTAAAATAGAAATGGAGAAATATCTTAATCTTGGCATTAATCAGTGGTGGACAAAGTACTCAATTGTCATAATTGAGTAAATGTAAAGATGCCTTTTTTAAAGGAAAATGACTCGAGTCAAAGTAACCGAGTCAAAATAAGTCTAAAACTATCTTGTTTTAAATGTACTTAAGTACAGTGATGGAAAAAGTACTCAATTGTCATATTTAAGTAAAAGTACAAAGTAAATGTGATACATCAAATTCCTTATATTAATCAAGCCAGACAGCACAATTTAATGTATTTATTTAATTTATGGACAGACCGGGACACATTCCAACACTCTGACAGACCGGGACACATTCCAACACTCTGACAGACCGGGACACATTCCAACACTCTGACAGACCGGGACACATTCCAACACTCTGACAGACCGGGACACATTCCAACACTCTGACAGACCGGGACACATTCCAACACTCTGACAGACCGGGACACATTCCAACACTCTGACAGACCGGGACACATTCCAACACTCTGACAGACCGGGACACATTCCAACACTCTGACAGACCGGGACACATTCCAACACTCTGACAGACCGGGACACATTCCAACACTCTGACAGACCGGGACACATTCCAACACTCTGACAGACCGGGACACATTCCAACACTCTGACAGACCGGGACACATTCCAACACTCTGACAGACCGGGACACATTCCAACACTCTGACAGACCGGGACACATTCCAACACTCTGACAGACCGGGACACATTCCAACACTCTGTGACAGACCGGGACACATTCCAACACTCTGACAGACCGGGACACATTCCAACACTCTGACAGTATTTGTCATTCCCTGTCTGCCTATTGGCTAAGCCCTTGTCATTCCCTGTCTGCCTATTGGCTAGGCCCTTGTCATTCCCTGTCTGCCTATTGGCTAGGCCCTTGTCATTCCCTGTCTGCCTATTGGCTAAGCCCTTGTCATTCCCTGTCTGCCTATTGAGTCCGTCAGTCATGTTCCAGTTGTTGTCCCCAGTCCCCTGATCATAAGAGCTGGACAGCAGATGGCCGGGCCATGCATCCATCCACAGCTGACCTCCTCCAAGCACTGACTGAATACAACAGAGATCCTAGGAATCCTTGTGGACAACCAGCCAGAATAGAATGGAAGAAGAGCAATTTGGTTGCAACAAAGTCGCACACTGCCAGGCCCCCTAGATCAGCCAGGCTTCTATAGATCAGCCAGGCTTCTATAGATCAGCCAGGCTTCTATAGATCAGCCAGGCTTCTATAGATCAGCCAGGCCAGCCAGGCTTCTATAGATCAGCCAGGCTTCTATAGATCAGCCAGGCTTCTATAGATCAGCCAGGCCAGCCAGGCTTCTATAGATCAGCCAGGCTTCTATAGATCAGCCAGGCGTCTATAGATCAGCCAAGCCCCTATAGATCAGCCAGGCCCCTATAGATCAGCCAGGCCCCTATAGATCAGCCAGGCCCCTATAGTTTAGGAAGGCCCCTATAGATCAGCCAGGCCCCTATAGATCAGCCAGGCCCCTATAGATCAGCCAGGCCCCTATAGTTTAGGAAGGCCCCTATAGATCAGCCAGGCCCCTATAGATCAGCCAGGCCCCTATAGTTCAGGAAGGCCCCTATAGATCAGGAAGGCCCCTATAGATCAGCCAGGCCCCTATAGTTCAGGAAGGCCCCTATAGATCAGGAAGGCCCCTATAGATCAGCCAGGCCCCTATAGTTCAGGAAGGCCCCTATAGATCAGCCAGGCCTGTGTTAATATGTTAAATAGCAGCAGGTATTAAAATGGAAGATCTACCTCCCAGATGTATTTTTTATATGACATAAGCTATAGGCCCAATACATTATCACTGCATATTGGCTTTGCTTGAATTGCCCTGCCAATGCATTGTTATTCTGACCCTTTTAAAAAAATTATATTTCGAATTTTGTTGACTACAAAGTGTCGACAATACTGAATAAGAACTGAAACATGAAGTCACTCATAAAAACAGCAGCTCTTTCCTGTATTCGTTGACAGTCTCTCTCTAGTCGTGGGTTTAAAACATTTAAAATCTCACAGCATCTCATTGTTGTATTCGTTGACAGTCTCTCTAGTCGTGGGTTTAAAACATTTAAAATCTCACAGCATCTCATTGTTGTATTGGTTGACAGTCTCTCTCTAGTCGTGGGTTTAAATCTCACAGCATCTCATTGTTGTATTCGTTGACAGTCTCTCTCTAGTCGTGGGTTTAAATCTCACAGTATCTCATTGTTGTATTGGTTGACAGTCTCTCTCTAGTCGTGGGTTTAAATCTCACAGCATCTCATTGTTGTATTCGTTGACAGTCTCTCTCTAGTCGTGGGTTTAAAACATTTCAAATCTGTCTCCACTGTAGCTTTCATTTACACCTGCTAATATATGTTACTGAACGGTAATCTGAGCCATCTGATTGGCCAGCGGTAGGCCTATAGTGCACTTGATTTGCTCTCTGGGTCCACCGGGAAGGAAGAGTTTTTGTACCTGCAGACACACAAAATGGCACCAGTTGATCTACCCGGCGGTGCAGGACAGCTGAATCAGGTGCACCTACCTACCGTCAACAACCTGAGATGAATGAATAACAAAATAGGAACACAAAGCTTTATCGTTGCGTTTTTTTTACACAAATGTTTGCCGATCGACTCGGGGACACCTTGGAGATGGACCAGTCGATTGCGATTGACAGCTTGGTGACCGTCGCTGTAGAGGATGTATTCCGGTCAGCCCTGTCACAGCACTGGTCCAGTTGTATCCTTCCATCCCCTCAATGTCAACCTTTAAATAGTCCCTTACATTGAGATCACATCAAACACAATAAGTCATTTTTAATTGCTTTTTTTGTTTCTCCTCTCATTGTGTCTAACACCCTTGTTTGCTTGTGTCTAACACCACTACGCTTGAGTTTGTGTTGAGGCGTTCAAATACCCACTTCATCCGTTGTTTTCTCTTTCTGGTTTTACCAATCTTCTGTCGGCTAGATTGGAGCTTGGAGATGAATATCTAGCTGACAGTAGATTCTACACAGCATCCTTTTTTTCCCACTCTGCTCTGTTGTCTTGTCTGTAATCACAGGGGGTTGGTGGCACCTTCATTTGGGAGGATGGGCTCGTTGTAATGGCTGGAGTGGAATCAGTGGAATGGTATCTTTTTTTTTTAATGTATTTTATTTGACCTTTTTTATTTAACTCGTCAAGTCAGTTAAAAACACATTCTTATTTACAATGACGGCCTACCGGGGAACAGTGGGTTAACTGCCTTGGTCAGGGGCAGAACGATATATTTTTACTTTGTCACCTCAGGGATTCAATCTAGTAACCTTTTGGTTACTGGCCCAACGCTCCAACCACTAGGCTACCTGTCGCCTCTACACTCTAACCACTAGGCTACCTGCCACCTCTACACTCTAACCACTAGGCTACCTGCCGCCTCTACACTCTAACCACTAGGCTACCTGCCACCTCTACACTCTAACCACTAGGCTACCCTGCCGCCTCTACACTCTACCCACTAGGCTACCCTGCCACCTCTACACTCTAACCACTAGGCTACCCTGCCACCTCTACACTCTAACCACTAGGCTACCCTGCCACCTCTACACTCTAACCACTAGGCTACCTCTACACTCTAACCACTAGGCTACCTGCCACCTCTACACTCTAACCACTAGGCTACCTGCCGCCTCTACACTCTACCCACTAGGCTACCTGCCACCTCTACACTCTAACCACTAGGCTACCTGCCACCTCTACACTCTAACCACTAGGCTACCTGCCACCTCTACACTCTAACCACTAGGCTACCTGCCGCCTCTACACTCTAACCACTAGGCTACCTGCCGCCTCTAAACTCTAACCACTAGGCTACCTGCCTCCTCTACACTCTAACCACTAGGCTACCTGCCACCTCTACACTCTAACCACTAGGCTACCTGCCGCCTCTACACTCTAACCACTAGGCTACCTGCCTCCTCTACACTCTAACCACTAGGCTACCTGCCTCCTCTACACTCTAACCACTAGGCTACCTGCCACCTCTACACTCTAACCACTAGGCTACCTGCCGCCTCTACACTCTAACCACTACGCTACCTGCCGCCTCTACACTCTAACCACTAGGCTACCTGCCACCTCTACACTCTAACCACTAGGCTACCTGCCACCTCTACACTCTAACCACAAGTCTACCTGCCACCTCTACACTCTACCCACTAGGCTACCTACCACCTCTACACTCTACCCACTAGGCTACCTACCACCTCTACACTCTACCCACTAGGCTACCTGCCACCTCTACACTCTAACCACTAGGCTACCTGCCACCTCTACACTCTAACCACAAGTCTACCTGCCACCTCTACACTCTACCCACTAGGCTACCTACCACCTCTACACTCTACCCACTAGGCTACCTACCACCTCTACACTCTACCCACTAGGCTACCTGCCGCCCCTACACTCTAACCACTAGACTACCTGCCTCTACACTCTAACCACTAGGCTACCTGCCGTCTCTACACCCTAACCACTAGGCTACCCTGCCACCTCTACACTCTAACCACTAGGCTACCTCTACACTCTAACCACTAGGCTACCCTGCCGCCTCTACACCCTAACCACTAGGCTACCCTGCCACCTCTACACTCTAACCACTAGGCTACCTCTACACTCTAACCACTAGGCTACCTGCCACCTCTACACTCTAACCACTAGGCTACCTGCCACCTCTACACTCTAACCACTAGGCTCCCTGCCGCCTCTACGCTCTAACCACTAGGCTACCTGCCGCCTCTACGCTCTAACCACTAGGCTAGCTGTCGCTCCCTGAGTTTGATGCCATTCCATTGTCTCTCTGTTCCAGACATTATTATGAGCAGCAGCCGATCGTCATCAGTCAAAATGTCAGTGTGTTATTGTTGTGTCCTCCCTTCCTCTCTGTGGTAGAAGTGGAACTCCGTCTCCCAAGAGAACGTCAACGACACGGTCGCCTGCCATCAGAGGAGGCAGAGACCGGTTCACTGGAGAGTCCTACACCGTGCTAGGTAGGTCAACACGCTCATCCCTCTGCCTCACACACACACACACACCGTGCTAGGTAGGTCAACACACTCATCCCTCTGCCCCACACACACACACACACCATGCTAGGTAGATAAACACACTCATCCCTCTGCCCCACACACACACACACACCGTGCTAGGTAGGTCAACACGCTCATCCCTCTGCCCCACACACACACCGTGCTAGGTAGGTCAACACGCTCATCCCTCTGCCCCACACACACACCGTGCTAGGTAGGTCAACACGCTCATCCCTCTGCCCCACACACACACCGTGCTAGGTAGGTCAACACGCTCATCCCTCTGCCCCACACACACACCGTGCTAGGTAGGTCAACACGCTCATCCCTCTGCCCCACACACACACCATGCTAGGTAGGTCAACACGCTCATCCCTCTGCCCCACACACACACCGTGCTAGGTAGGTCAACACGCTCATCCCTCTGCCCCACACACACACCGTGCTAGGTAGGTCAACACGCTCATCCCTCTGCCCCACACACACACCGTGCTAGGTAGGTCAACACGCTCATCCCTCTGCCCCACACACACACCGTGCTAGGTAGGTCAACACGCTCATCCCTCTGCCCCACACACACACCATGCTAGGTAGGTCAACACGCACACCGTGCTAGGTAGATAAACACAACGTTACCACATCACTGGGCTTGGTAAACACTACCAAACTTACATATATTTTAATGTGCCATGTATTCCTATATTGGGCAATCTGTCAACGGGAACTGATCCATATCTATGACTGGGTAAACAACAACCAACCCATAATGACTGACGGGTAGCTAAGCCAATAGGGTTAGCTTTCCCAGACACTGATTAAACAGCATGTTCAATAAGTACAGGATCAGGTATAATCTGTGTCTGAGAAGCCAGTCCATTGTGTAATTGGGTGTCTTGAGACACACCCATAAACACACAAGTCTCGACCCACGTAGTATAGTCATTAGTAGGTGAATTTGGCCCAAGGGTGACTTTTATTTGTGGTTTCAAAGTTTTCTGGGCAATTTTTTAAAACTTTTTTTTTTTTTAATATGCCGTCTCCAAATGATTTTGTAATTATGTTCTGGCCCCCTGACCATCTGCTCAATTAATACATCGTCCCATGGCTGAATCTAGTTGATGATCCCTGATTTCTTTTAACGTAGTAAGATATTTTGGGGGCGCTGTTGAGCACTGAGCAGATAAGACGTGAAACTCAGAGCACATTTTGTCTAACGTCTGTTGATTTATTGGCACAGAAGAGAAACATTTTACAATCAGCTAATTATTTAATCATATGATATCCGGCCCTAGGTGACACAAGTATGGTCAACACAGCAGGCCTTTCTAATCGACCTGGCCCGGGTATCCTGGAATGACATCGACCTCATCCCGTCAGTAGATGATGCCTGGCTATTATTTAAAAGTGCCTTCCTCACCATCTTAAATAAGCATGCCCCATTCAAAGAAATTACAACTAGGAATAGATATAGTCCTTGGTTCACTCCAGACCTGACTGCCCTTGACCAGCACAAAAACATCCTGTGGCGTTCTGCATTAGCATGGAATAGCCCCCGTGATATGCAACTTTTCAGGGAGGTTAGGAACCAATACACACAGGCAGTTAGGAAAGCAAAGGCTAGCTTTTTTAAACAGAAATTTGCATCCTGTAGCGCTAATTCCCAAAAGTTTTGGGACACTGTAAAGTCCATGGAGAATAAGAGCACCTCCTCCCAGCTTCCCACTGCTCTGAGACTAGGAAACACTGTCACCACAGATACCTTCTCCGCTATGCAATCTGGGTTCCGAGCTGGTCATGGGTGCACCTCAGCCACGCTCAAGGTACTAAACGACATCATAACCTGCCATCGATGAAAGACAGTACTGTGAAGCCGTATTCATCGACCTGGCCAAGGCTTTCGACTCTGTCAATCACTGTATTCTTATCGGCAGACTCGACAGCCTTGGTTTCTCAAATGATTGCCTCGCCTGGTTTACCAACTACTTCTCTGATATAGTTCAGTGTGTCAAATCGGAGGGTCTGCTGTCCGGACCTCTGGCAGTCTCTATGGGGGTGCCACAGAGTTCAATCCTCGGGCCGACTCTCTTCTCTGTATATATCAATGATGTCGCTCTTGCTGCTGGTGATTATCTCAAACACCTCTATGCAGACGACACCATTCTGTATACTTCTGGCCCTTCTTTGGACACTGTGTTAACAAACCTCCAGATGAGCTTCAATGCCATACAACTCTCCTTCCGTGGCCTCCAACTGCTCTTAAACGCAAGTGAAACTAAATGCATGCTCTTCAACCGATCACTGCCCGCACCTGCTCGCCCGTCCAGCATCACTACTCTGGACGGCTCTGACTTAGAATATGTGGACAACTACAAATACCTAGGTGTCTGGCTAGACTGTAAACTCTCCTTCCAGACTGACATTAAACATCTCCAATCCAAAATTACATCTAGAATCGGCTTCCTATATCACAACAAAGCATCCTTCACTCATGCTGCCAAACATACCCTCGTAAAACTGACCATCCTACCGATCCTTGACTTCGGTGATGTCATCTACAAAATAGCCTCCAACACTCTACTCAACAACCTGGATGCAGTCTTTCACAGTGCCATCCGTTTTGTCACCAAAGCCCCATATACTACCCACCATTGCGACCTGTACGCTCTCGTTGGCTGGCCCTCGCTTCATATTCGTCGCCCAACCCACTGGCTACAGGTCATCTGTAAGTCTCTGCCAGGTAAAGCCCCGCCTTATCTCAGTTTACTGGTCACCATAGCAGCACCCACTTGTAGCACGCGCTCCAGTAGGTATACCTCACTGGTCACCCCCAAAGCCAATTCCTCCTTTGGTTGTCTTTCCTTCCAGTTCTCTGCTGCCCATGACTGGAACAAACTGTAAATATCTCTGAAGCTGGAGACTCATATCTCCCTCACTAGCTTTAAGCATCAGCTGTCAGAGCAGCTCACAGATCACTGCACCTGTACATAGCTCATCTGTAAATAGCCCTTCTATCTACCTCATCCCCATACTGTATTTATGTATTTATCTTGCTCTTTTGCACCCCAGTATCTCTACTTGCACATTCATCTTCAGCACATCCTACCACTCCAGTGTTTAATTGCTATATTGTAATTATTTCACCACCATGGCCTATTTATTGCCTTACCTCCCTTATCTTACCTCACTTGCACACACTGTATATATACTTTTTGTTTTCTTTTGTTCTGCTGTATTATTGACTATGTTTTGTTTATTCCATGTGTAAGTCTGTGTCGAATTGCAATGCTTTATCTTGGCCAGGTCGCAGTTGCAAATGAGGACTTGTTCTCAACTAGCCTACCTGGTTAAATAAAGGTGAAATAAGAAATACATTTAAAAAAACACTATATATATATATATATATAATAATGATATAAACTATGCCTCTGGAAGCAACGTCTGCACAAGAACTGTTTGTCTGGAGCTTCATGAAATGGGTTTCCGTGGCCGAGCAGCCGCACACAAGCCTAAGATCACCAAGCGTCGGCTGATGTGGTGTAAAGCTCACTGTAATGGAAACGTGTTCTCTATAGCAGGGGAAATGTGTTCTCTGGGGCAGGGGAAATGTGTTCTCTGGAGCAGTGGAAACCTGTTCTCTGGAGCAGTGGAAACGTGTTCTCTGGAGCAGTGGAAACGTGTTCTCTGGAGCAGTGGAAACGTGTTCTCTGGAGCAGTGGAAACCTGTTCTCTGGGGCAGTGGAAACGTGTTCTCTGGAGCAGTGGAAACGTGTTCTCTGGAGCAGTGGAAACGTGTTCTCTGGAGCACTGGAAACGTGTTCTCTGGAGCACTGGAAACGTGTTCTCTGGAGCAGTGGAAACGTGTTCTCTGGGGCAGTGGAAACGTGTTCTCTGGGGCAGTGGAAACGTGTTCTCTGGAGCAGTGGAAACGTGTTCTCTGGAGCAGTGGAAACGTGTTCTCTGGAGCAGTGGAAACCTGTTCTCTGGAGCAGTGGAAACGTGTTCTCTGGAGCAGTGGAAACCTGTTCTCTGTAGCAGTGGAAACGTGTTCTCTGGGGCAGTGGAAACGTGTTCTCTGGAGCAGTGGAAACGTGTGCTCTGGGGCAGTGGAAACGTGTTCTCTGGAGCAGTGGAAACGTGTTCTCTGGGGCAGTGGAAACGTGTTCTCTGGAGCAGTGGAAACCTGTTCTCTATAGCAGGGGAAACGTGTTCTCTATAGCAGGGGAAACGTGTTCTCTGGAGCAGTGGAAACGTGTTCTCTGGAGCAGTGGAAACGTGTTCTCTGGAGCAGGGGAAACATTCCTACATCTAGTGGAAAGCCTTCCCAGAAGAGTGGAGGCTGTTATATCAGCAATGTTCCAACATCTAGTGGAAAGCCTTCCCAGATGAGTGAAGGCTGTTATAGCAGTAATGTTCCAACATCTAGTAGAAAGCCTTCCCAGAAGAGTGGAGGCTGTTATAGCAGCAATGTTCCAACATCTAGTGGAAAGCCTTCCCAGATGAGTGGAGGCTGTTATAGCAGCAATGTTCCAACCTCTAGTGGAAAGCCTTCCCAGAAGAGTGGAGGCTGTTATAGCAGCAAAGGGGGGACCTACTCCATATTAATGCCCATGATTTTGGAATGAGATGTTTGACGAACAGATGGCCACATGCTATTGGTCATGTAGTGTAATATAATATGTTGATAATATAATCTCTCCTCCCCAGGTGATACCAGTATGGACTGTGGTCAACACTACTGGGAGGTGAAAGCCCTTAAAGACTGTAAGTCCTACAGTGTTGGGGTCTCCTACAGGAACCTGGGAAAGTTTGACCAGCTGGGTAAGACCAACACTACCTGGTGTATCCACATCAACAACTGGCTACAGCCCTCCTTCGCTGCCAAGCACAACAACAAGGCCAAGAGCCTGGACGGCACCGCGCCTGGGCGCATCGGGGTCTTCTGTGACCTGGACTCAGGTGGGTTTATACAGTATAATATGAGGGGTTATTCAACACACTACGAGGTCCGGGGGCCTTCTGTGACCTGGACTCAGGTGGGTTTATACAGTATAATATGAGGGGTTATTCAACACACTACGAGGTCCGGGGGCCTTCTGTTTCCAGTTAAACCCTCGTAAAGCCTGTTGGATCCCGTTATATCTTAACACCCGTACTACTAAATGACTGTAGAGTAGATTACTTCCCACTGGGCCTCCATCCCCCAGGAAATGACTGTAGAGTAGATTACTACCCACTGGGCCTCCATCCCCCAGGAAATGACTGTAGAGTAGATTACTTCCCACTGGGCCTCCATCCCCCAGGAAATGACTGTAGAGTAGATTACTACCCACTGGGCCTCCATCCCCCAGGAAATGACTGTAGAGTAGATTACTTCCCACTGGGCCTCCATCCCCCAGGAAATGACTGTAGAGTAGATTACTACCACTGGGCCTCCATCCCCCAGGAAATGACTGTAGAGTAGATTACTACCCACTGGGCCTCCATCCCCCAGGAAATGACTGTAGAGTAGATTACTTCCCACTGGGCCTCCATCCCCCAGGAAAAGACTGTAGAGTAGATTACTTCCCACTGGGCCTCCATCCCCCAGGAAAAGACTGTAGAGTAGATTACTTCCCACTGGGCCTCCATCCCCCAGGAAATGACTGTAGAGTAGATTACTACCCACTGGGCCTCCATCCCCCAGGAAAAGACTGTAGAGTAAATTACTACCCACTGGGCCTCCATCCTCCAGGAAATGACTGTAGAGTAGATTACTACCCACTGGGCCTCCATCCCCCAGGAAAAGACTGTAGAGTAGATTACTACCCACTGGGCCTCCATCCTCCAGGAAAAGACTGTAGAGTAGATTACTACCCACTGGGCCTCCATCCCCCAGGAAATGACTGTAGAGTAGATTACTACCCACTGGGCCTCCATCCCCCAGGAAATGACTGTAGAGTAAATTACTACCCACTGGGCCTCCATCCCCCAGGAAATGACTGTAGAGTAAATTACTACCCACTGGGCCTCCATCCCCCAGGAAATGACTGTAGAGTAGATTACTACCCACTGGGCCTCCATCCCCCAGGAAATGACTGTAGAGTAGATTACTACCCACTGGGCCTCCATCCCCCAGGAAATGACTGTAGAGTAGATTACTACCCACTGGGCCTCCATCCTCCAGGAAATGACTGTGGAGTAGGCGACTACAAACAAGGCTTTTCTTCTTCCCAGAGGATCAAAATTATATTTTAATCATGCTCTCTGTGCTTGTAAAGTGGTACAGTCTTTCTCCCTACATAGTGCACTACTTTTGACCAGGTGGCCTATTCCCTATACACTGCTTTTGACCAGAGCCCATAGCGGTAGTTCACTATGTAGGGAACAGGCTACCATTTGGGATTGTAGGCTGTGCTTGAACAAGTGAAGTGGATACAGTAGTTTGTCTTAAATAACAGTTTTTCTCGTCCACAGGACAACTGTCCTTCTACAACGCTGAAACCAAGCAGTTGATCCACACGTTCAAGGCTAAGTTTAGCCAACCTGTAGTACCAGCCTTCATGGTAAGTCCTGTCGGGTGTCATGGCCGATGCACTCCTACTCGTGACTGTGTATTATACCAGAGAACCTGTCCTGTTATCAAGACCTAGATGACACCAATAGGTAACAAGTTATAGCGTGAACGTGTTATAACAGGTCCCTACAGGGTTATCAGGGCATTTATGTCACGCTATGTAACCGCTCATATTTAGGTATCTTTAATAGATGCATTATGCCAATAACATTGTAGTGTCGTCATTTTGTCTGTTCTCAAAAGTGTGCTCCTGTCATACCAGTGTTGGTGAATTTGGGGCGGCAGCGTAGCCTAGTGGTTAGAGTGTAGGGGCGGCAGGGTAGCCTAGTGGTTAGAGTGTAGGGGCGGCAGCGTAGCCTAGTGGTTAGAGTGTAGGGGCGGCAGCGTAGCCTAGTGGTTAGAGTGTAGGGGTGGCAGCGTAGCCTAGTGGTTAGAGTGTAGGGGCGGCAGCGTAGCCTAGTGGTTAGAGTGTAGGGGCGGCAGCGTAGCCTAGTGGTTAGGGTGTAGGGGCGGCAGCGTAGCCTAGTGGTTAGGGTGTAGGGGCGGCAGCGTAGCCTAGTGGTTAGAGTGTAGGGGCGGCAGCGTAGCCTAGTGGTTAGAGCGTTGGACTAGTAACCGGAAGGTTGCAAGGTCCAATGCCCCGGGCTGACAAGGTACAAATCTGTCGTTCTGCCCCCTGAACAAGGCAGTTAACCCACTGTTCCTAGGCCGTCATTGAAAATAAGAATTTGTTCTTAACTGACTTGCCTCGTTAAAAAAAGGTCAAATAAAAATATATATATGCCATAAAGCCTTACCACGATTTGAAATTATGCTTATATATATATATATGCCATACTACTATATATATGCCATACTTCTATGCCATACTACTATATATATGCCATACTTCTACAACACTGAAACCAAGCAGTTGATCCACACGCCTGTATCAGCCCCATTTCCCACTCCGTTCGGTACAGGCCCCCCCGAGTTACCACCTTCTCACTGAGGTCAATGGTGAATTAAGATCCCCACAGGGTTGAAATCTCAGGGTCAATGTTAGGGATCAAATCGTGTAGTCGGGGGTCATATCATAACTCTTTCATAACTAATTTACAGCCCTACTCCACATCACAATTAAGTTGTTCATATGGGTCTATAATGCACACATGAAAGGTCTATGTATAAATTCTATGCAGTCAATGTAAAGTCTAATCTATTTTTCCATCCATAAAGCGTTTTATAGCTAAGCACTTCACGGTAATTAACTGTGCAGTTTACCACTGAACTATAACACCAACCAACCAACATGAAAGTCAATGTGCTGTCATTTTCTATTTTCCCATTTATAAAACATTTATAAAAACATGCTTCACTTACCAAAACCAACACGGAACCGCAACACGGAACCGCAACACGGAATATGAAAGGAAACATTTGATTTTGGTTTTCCAGATGTAGCACATAAATCTATTGGACCCAAGATGTTCAACAGATCTTACTATTGACGTGTTGACTTTAAAATAAAATAAAAAATCATATTCAGTGTATTCAAATTTGAATTACTCATTTCAGAATAGCTGGCAATAACTATTTTAGTGGGTAAAACATACTAACACTGTGGTAAAGCTAGCTAGCATTTCCCCCCTTTTCACTAATGTAGCTAGCTAGCATTTCCCCCCTTTTCACTAATGTAGCTAGCTAGCATTTTCCCCCTTTTCACTAATGTAGCTAGCTAGCATTTCCCCCCTTTTCACTAATGTAGCTAGCTAGCATTTCCCCCCTTTTCACTAATGTAGCTAGCTACCAGCTAGCTAAGCCGTTGGCTATAGAGCCCCACAGTGGAAGTATCATAAAACCCATAAAACCTAGCGGTCAAACAGGGAAATGGTTCCAATCATTTTTCCCCTAGTGGATTTGTAGAAACACAAAGGGCTGTGTTTCGTCTAGGCTTACCCTGGTGTGATGTATTGATAACCATGTAAATCTCTCCCAGGTGTGACCTATTGATAACCATGTAAATCTCTCCCTGGTGTGACCTATTGATAACCATGTAAATCTCTCCCTGGTGTGATGTATTGATAACCATGTAAATCTCTCCCGGGTGTGATGTATTGATAACCATGTAAATCTCTCCCAGGTGTGACCTATTGATAACCATGTAAATCTCTCCCTGGTGTGACCTATTGATAACCATGTAAATCTCTCCCTGGTGTGACCTATTGATAACCATGTAAATCTCTCCCTGGCGTGACCTATTGATAACCATGTAAATCTCTCCCAGGTGTGACCTATTGATAACCATGTAAATCTCTCCCTGGTGTGATGTATTGATAACCATGTAAATCTCTCCCTGGTGTGATGTATTGATAACCATGTAAATCTCTCCCGGGTGTGATGTATTGATAACCATGTAAATCTCTCCCAGGTGTGATGTATTGATAACCATGTAAATCTCTCCCAGGCGTGACCTATTGATAACCATGTAAATCTCTCCCAGGTGTGATGTATTGATAACCATGTAAATCTCTCCCAGGCGTGACCTATTGATAACCATGTAAATCTCTCCCAGGTGTGATGTATTGATAACCATGTAAATCTCTCCCAGGCGTGACCTATTGATAACCATGTAAATCTCTCCCTGGTGTGATGTATTGATAACCATGTAAATCTCTCCCAGGCGTGACCTATTGATAACCATGTAAATCTCTCCCTGGTGTGATGTATTGATAACCATGTAAATCTCTCCCTGGTGTGACCTATTGATAACCATGTAAATCTCTCCCTGGTGTGACCTATTGATAACCATGTAAATCTCTCCCAGGTGTGATGTATTGATAACCATGTAAATCTCTCCCTGGTGTGACCTATTGATAACCATGTAAATCTCTCCCAGGTGTGATGTATTGATAACCATGTAAATCTCTCCCTGGTGTGACCTATTGATAACCATGTAAATCTCTCCCTGGTGTGACCTATTGATAACCATGTAAATCTCTCCCTGGTGTGACCTATTGATAACCATGTAAATCTCTCCCAGGTGTGATGTATTGATAACCATGTAAATCTCTCCCTGGTGTGACCTATTGATAACCATGTAAATCTCTCCCTGGTGTGACCTATTGATAACCATGTAAATCTCTCCCTGGTGTGACCTATTGATAACCATGTAAATCTCTCCCTGGTGTGATGTATTGATAACCATGTAAATCTCTCCCAGGTGTGACCTATTGATAACCATGTAAATCTCTCCCAGGTGTGATGTATTGATAACCATGTAAATCTCTCCCTGGTGTGACCTATTGATAACCATGTAAATCTCTCCCTGGTGTGACCTATTGATAACCATGTAAATCTCTCCCTGGTGTGACCTATTGATAACCATGTAAATCTCTCCCTGGTGTGACCTATTGATAACCATGTAAATCTCTCCCAGGTGTGATGTATTGATAACCATGTAAATCTCTCCCTGGTGTGACCTATTGATAACCATGTAAATCTCTCCCAGGTGTGATGTATTGATAACCATGTAAATCTCTCCCTGGTGTGACCTATTGATAACCATGTAAATCTCTCCCTGGTGTGATGTATTGATAACCATGTAAATCTCTCCCGGGTGTGATGTATTGATAACCATGTAAATCTCTCCCTGGTGTGACCTATTGATAACCATGTAAATCTCTCCCTGGTGTGACCTATTGATAACCATGTAAATCTCTCCCTGGTGTGACCTATTGATAACCATGTAAATCTCTCCCTGGTGTGATGTATTGATAACCATGTAAATCTCTCCCAGGTGTGACCTATTGATAACCATGTAAATCTCTCCCTGGTGTGACCTATTGATAACCATGTAAATCTCTCCCAGGTGTGATGTATTGATAACCATGTAAATCTCTCCCTGGTGTGACCTATTGATAACCATGTAAATCTCTCCCTGGTGTGATGTATTGATAACCATGTAAATCTCTCCCTGGCGTGACCTATTGATAACCATGTAAATCTCTCCCTGGTGTGACCTATTGATAACCATGTAAATCTCTCCCTGGTGTGACCTATTGATAACCATGTAAATCTCTCCCAGGTGTGACCTATTGATAACCATATTTGTTCCATTTTCTTTGGGGGTTTTTCTTAGTTTTTTCCTGTGAAGCGCATTGCGTTGCTTTCATGTCTGAAATGTGCTATATTAATAAAGCTTGGTTTGACTCAAATTCTTATTTTCAATGACGGCCTAGTTCAGGGGCAGAACGACAGATTTGTACCTTGTCAGCTCGGGAGGATTTGAACTTGCAACCTTCCGGTTACTAGTCCAACGCTCTAACCACTAGGCTACCCTGCCGCTAGGAGGGTACCTCACCTTCTCTTCACGTGTTATTCTACATACCTGTGAAATGTACTGGATATGCGTAGGCATCGCTGTTCCCAGTGTTCAGGTCCTTGGTCTACCAGGAATCCTTGTTGAAGCTTGTGCTCAGTCCATAGCTCTGTTCATGTTGTCATAAAGTGGCAGCAGTTTCCGAGCCATGTGTCTTTATAACTCCCTCCGTGACGATGATCGTGTTCTTTACGTGTGTGTGTGTTTGTGTTGTGCTCCAGGTTTGGTGCGGAGGACTGAGCCTCAGTACAGGCATGCAAGTCCCCAGTGCAGTCAAGAGTTTCCAGAAGACCGAGAACGGCCTGGGAGGATCCAACAGCAGCCTCAACAGCATGGCCCAGTAGCCCACACACTCACGGGCTACATCTGGAACAGCACCCTATTCTCTACTCAGTGCACTACTGTTGCTCTATGCGGGCTCTAGTCAAACGTAGTGCACTATATAGGGAATAGGGTTCTATAGGGCTCTGTTCTAAAGTAGTGCACTATATAGGGAATAGGGTTCCATAGGGCTCTGGTCTAAAGTAGTGCACTATATAGGGAATAGGGTTCCATAGGGCTCTGGTCTAAAGTAGTGCACTATATAGGGAATAGGGTTCCATAGGGCTCTGGTCTAAAGTAGTGCACTATATAGGGAATAGGGTTCCATAGGACTCTGGTCTAAAGTAGTGCACTATATAGGGAATAGGGTTCTATAGGGCTCTGGTCTAAAGTAGTGCACTACATAGGGAATAGGGTTCCATTTCAGACGCAACCAATTATGAACTGAACTTGCTCCTCTGACTTCCTGCTTTCTGTGCAAGTACAACCCCTTCCTGTTTCTGATCTGTCAGTCAACCCGAGCTGCCCGCTTCAGATGCACTGCGAGACATGAGAAACGCTGAGCATTGGAGGAACAAAACCAGCCTCGCCTTCACTCCTCTCGCAGTTTAACCAAGCCGCTCCAGACCCTTAGAGGGTGTCATCACGCATCAGGGCTCTCCAAGCCTGTTCCTGGAGAGCTACCGTCCTGTAGGTTTCCACTGACCCTAACCTAGCACCTGATTCTAATAATAATAGCTGATTGATAAGCTGAATCATGGGTTGGAGCAAACTTACAGGGGGGGGGTAGCTCTTCAGGAACAACCAATAACCCAGCTGCAGCATTAAGGGTTAGTGGAACCCTCTTTACAATGTTCCAAATCGCTTAGGGTTCGAATATTAAATTAAGATTCTCATTCTGGATCAGGAATGCTAGACGTTTAATCAGGGAATAGATGAGTGCACTTAGTTTTTTTTTTCCTCCTTTTTGTTAGAATGCTGAGTTTTTAGATCATTCTGTCTCTCTCTGAAGTGTGAATGTCTGTTTTATGGCATGCCGAGAAAACCAACCTGATTACTTAACAGCTCCTATATTGACTCGTGTGTGTGTGTGTGTGTGTGTGTGTGACTATGGCAGTCATGTCAGTGAATGGATTATAACTCCTCCCTCTCTCGTAGAGGCGTCGTTTTGGTTTGATCCCTCAGTCTCTTCACTACTGAACAATACCTTGTCCGAACTAAACTGCAGGTTTGCACACAATACAGTACCTGAAGTTAGGGTTGACTTAAGTGATGGAGAACTGTTGCACAGGGAATGATAACATGTGATGCAGTTCTGTTTTCGTCTCGTGCTTACATGTCCTGTGCACCAGGCTCAGTGTGACCCAAATCACACCCTATTCCCTATATAAAGTGCACTACTTTTGACCAGGGCCCCTATGACGATCCCTGGTCATGCACTAAGGCCCTATGGGGCCTGGGCAAAAGTAGTGCCCTATATAGGGAACAGGGTGCCATTTGGGAAGCAGTCTTGGAACCTAGACGTCAAGAGTGTGGTGATCTGTGTCTGTACGTCATTGAGAAGTGTGTGTGTTCCTATTCATATCTTATGGCACCTTATTCCCATTTTATAGTGCACTAGTGCCCTAAATAGGGAATAGGGTGCCTTTAAGGACCCTCCTATTACTGTACCTTTTTAAAGCGTTCAGAGGTTCATCTCATGATATCGCTCACAAACGGCAGTCCTTAAAAATGAGGTACCTTTTTTTGAAAAGGGTGATAGACATCAGATATACACTGAGAGTGCAAAACATTAAGAACACCCCTTTTTGCCCTCAGAACAACCTCCATTTGTGGGGGCATGAACAAGATTTTGAAAGCGTTCCACAGGGATGCTGGGCCCATGTTAACTCCCAATGCTTCCCCACAGTTGTGTCATGTTGGCTGGATGTCCTTTGGGTGGTGGACCATTCTTGATACACACGGGAAACTGTTGAGTGTGAAAAAACCCAGCAACGTTGCAGTTCTTGACACACAAACCGGTGTCCCTGGCACCTACTACCATACCCGTTCAAAGGCACTTAAATCTTTTGCCTTACCCATTTACCCTCTGAATGACACACATACTCTATCCATGTCATCTACACTGATTTAAAGTGGATTTAACAAGTGATATCATAAGGGATCATAGCTTTCACCTGGTCAGTCATGGAAAGAGCAGGTGTTCCTAATGTTTTGTCCACTCAGTGTCTACATGATTATATTGATACATAAGGTCATCATCAGTTAGAATGAGATGTCTGTCATATTGTGTCAAAACCACCAAAGATTATGTTTAGTGAGGGGAAATTGATATGGGAATACTTTATATTCTGCCACCTGGTGTCTGGATGATGTCACTACAATAATTCAGGACGAGATCCTAAAGCCAGACACATCTCTCTTTCTGACCACTACAGCCAGACACTTCTCTGACCACTACAGCCAGACACTTCTCTGACCACTGCACACTACAGCCAGACACTTCTCTGACCACTACAGCCAGACACTTCTCTGACCACTGCACACAATACCTTTCTTCATACATTTACTTAGTTTTCTGGTTTTTGTTTTGAAATGATAATTTTATTTGACATAATTTAGGCATATCAGTGGTCTCAATGCTGAATATGTCACATTTACCTGGATTATTAGAGAGAGACTGATTCAAACTAAATAACGGACCCTTTTGTGCATCAATATCATGTTGTGTATACTGGTCGAACTCTTTTCAATGTTTGGTTATTTCCTTTTCCTACCATGTTTTCCTTCTTCCTGCTGTTCTGTGTTGGGCCGTTCGAGGGAGAAGGACATCTCCGCTTGTCTTCATGTGGGCCAACCTTTTCAGTTATACTGTATTCACATTGTTTTGTGATATTTGACTGCAAACATGTGACTCTTTAGATATGTCCACCTCTCCATTGAAACACCAAATAAACAGTTTTCACCCCCTGGAAACATTTTTGCTTTATCTTTCTCGTTGACTTTAAACTATGAAGCGTATTGAGGCAGGGTTGATTGAAAAGTGAATCAATTCTCTGTGTTTTTATTTTAGCTTACAAACATTTTGAGTTTTCTAAACCACATGGTAGAGTAATTGGATTCTCTGTTTGTCTATGTGGGCCTGTTGTATGCTTACTACTGGTACAAAATGTCATGCTCTCACAGATGGCCATTCCATTTGTAAGATGGCGCCGGAGAAGAAGGCAGACGTTTTACGTGCCCCGATTTTCTGTTTTTTTTTGTTTGGAACTTTTAGTTTTTATTTTGTACATAATGTTGCCGCCACCGTCTCTTATGACCGAACATAACTTCTGGACATCAGGACTGCGATTACTCACCACCTTTAATGTGTCTGACGAGGCCGACACCAACGATATACTGCTTTCTCGGGAACAGGCCCAGATCCCCCATGATTTGCATGAAGAGTAGGTGGAGAAAAAAGGGGCCGGAGGGCAGGCTGCCTTCTGAGAATTCGTAGGCGATAGAATAAACCCCCACTACCTTGAACGTTTGCTAGCAGAATGGAATCTTTGGACGATAAAATAGATGACCTACGCGGAAGATTAAACTACCAAAGGGACATTCAAAACTGTAGTATCTTATGCTTCACAGAGTCGTGGCTGAACAACGACACTATCAACATACAGCTGGCTGGTTATACGCTGTACCGGCAGGATAGGACAGCGGCGTCTGGTAAGACAAGGGATGTGGCGGAGTATGTATGTATGTATATAGGTAAACAACAGCTGGAGCACGAAATCTAAGGAAGTCTCGAGGTTTAGCTCACCTGAGGTAGAGTATCTCATGATAAGCTGTAGAACACACTATTTACCAAGAGAGTTTTCATCTGTATTCTTCATAGCTGTCTATTTACCACCTACTCCACATACAGAGACACATACAAGCTCTCCCTCACCCTCTATTTGGCAAATCTGACCATAATTCCATCCTCCTGATTCCGGCTTACAAGCCAAAATTAAAGCAGGAAGCTTTAGTGTCTCGGTAAATAAAAAAGTGGTCAGATGAAGCAGATGCTAAACTGCAGGACTGTTTTGCTATCACAGACTGGAACATGTTCCTGGATTCTTCCAATGGCATTGAGAAGTATACCACCACATCAGTCATTGGCTTCATCAATAAGTGCAACGTCCCCCCCCCAGTGACTTACATACCCCAACCAGAAGCCATGGATTACAACAACACCCGCACTGAGCTAAAGGGTAGCGCTGCCGCTTTCAAGGAGTGGGACTCTAACCCGGAAGCTTACAAGAAATCCTGCTATGCCCTCCGACGAACCATCAAACAGGCAAAGCGTCAATACAGGACTAAGATTGAATCACACTACACCGGCTCCGACGCTCGTCAGATGTGGCAGGGCTTGCATACTATTACGGACTATAAAAGGGAAGCACAGCCGAGAGCTGCCCAGTGACACGAGCCTACCAGACAAGCTAAATCACTTCTTTGCTCGCTTCGAGGAAAGTAACCCTGAAACATGCATGAGAGCATCAGCTGTTCCGGATGACTGTGTGATCACACTCTCCGTAGCTGATGTGAGTAAGCCCTTTAAACAGGTCAATATCCACAACGCCGCAGGGCCAGACGGATTACCAGGACTTGTACTCCGAGCATGCGTTGACCATCTGGCAAATGTCTTCACTGACATTTTCAACCTGTCTCTGACTGAGTCTGTAATACAAACATGTTTCATGCAGACCACCATAGTCCCTGTGCCCCGGAACACTAAGGTAATCTGTCTAATTGACTACTGACCTGAAGCACTCACGTCTGTAGCCATGAAGTGCTTTGAAAGGCTGGTCATGGCTCACATCAACACTATTATCCCAGAAACCCTAGACCCACTCCAATTTGCATACTACCCCAACAGATCCACAGATGATGCAGTCTTTTCTGCACTCCACACTGCCCTTTCCCACCTGGACAAAAGGAACACCTATGTGAGAATGCTATTCATTGACTGCTCAGCATTCAACACCATAGTGCCCTCAAATCTCATCACTAAGCGTAAGGACCCTGGGACAAAACAGAGGGTAGTGCGTACGGCCCAGTATATCACTGAGGCCAAGCTTCCTGCCACCCAGGACCTCCTATACCAGGTGTGTATAAAAATGTCAAAGACTCCAGCCATCCTAGTCATAGACTGTTCTCTCTCTGCTACCGAATGGCAAACGCTACCGGACCGCCACGTCTAGGTCCAAAAGACTTCTTAACAGCTTCCACCCCCAAGCCATGAGACTCCTGAACAGCTTCCACCCCCCAAGCCATGAGACTCCTGAACAGCTTCCACCCCCCAAGCCATGAGACTCCTGAACAGCTTCCACCCCCAAGCCATGAGACTCCTGAACAGCTTCCACCCCCAAGCCATGAGACTCCTGAACAGCTTCCACCCCCAAGCCATGAGACTCCTGAACAGCTTCCACCCCCAAGCCATGAGACTCCTGAACAGCTACTGCTGCTCTTTAATTGTTTTGTATCTTTTTTAACTTGTTTTGTTTCTTAACTGTATTGTTGGTTAAGTAAGTAAGCATTTCACTGTTGTATTTGGCGCATGTGACACACTTCGATTTGCTTGGATCTTGTGCTCTACCTTGGCAAATAAAGGTGCAGTTTCAGTCATATCCAATACCAGTATTGAATTCCAGTCTTTGAATGAAGCTGTGTCTGCATGTGTGGTATTACAATTATACACTTCAATAGTATTTACCAATCCTTGTCCTGGGACATCAATGGTTACACATTGTAACTATGCAATAAACTAGAAAATGATTTAACAAGTTAAAGGCTGATTTTGTAATTCATATATATATATAATTTTAAAAAACAGTACACTCCACTTCTTATGCATCATGTAAATACTCTCCAACCGGTTCATCTCAGTATCTAATTTCCTTCATCTGCATTGATCTGATAAAAACAGGATAGGTGTAGTATTTCATCAAATGAGACTTAATTTCAACCAGGAGAGAATGTGAAACGCTTCATTGAAAGAAGTTCATTATCCAAGGGTTATAAATACATAATACATGCATTATAAATATTATAATTGTAATATATTATAAATACAAGTTCAATCTGTACTTCAATGCACATCTGGTGTTCATTATAAAAACAGAGGAAGAAAGAAGAGGTGACGAGAGGTCTAAAAGACAAAGAGAAAGAGGTAAGAGCAGGGAAGACAGCTAATGATTAATGAATTGCAGTGCTACCCTAATATTCTCTCAGTTCATCACAATTATATAATAGTTTCTCTAGTTGTGTCTCCTAGCCAGCCTTGGGCTCCCAGTCGGACCGAAGTTTATCTTAAGAGCAGGTGAGGTGGCGATGAATGGGGGTTGGCATCCCCTCTCACGTCAAAACATACCTGCAGACGAGAGAGAGATGGAGAGAGAGCGATAAGCATGTTTAAGCCTTGTTTTTTTTGTCATTCTAACACTGTCAGTCATCATAATCATCAGGAGGTGAAATGCAAAACGGACCTTGGATCATTAATTCTGGGAATACTGCATCTCTATCTGTATTTCAATGTAAAGCATCTTTAATAATACTTCCTGTATAATATAAACTGACCTGGGATCATTAACTCTGGGACTACTACATCTCTTTAATAATACTTCCTGTATAATATAAACTGACCTGGGATCATTAACTCTGGGACTACTACATCTCTTTAATAATACTTCCTGTATAATATAAACTGACCTGGGATCATTAACTCTGAGACTACTACATCTCTTTAGTAATACTTCCTGTATAATATAAACTGACCTGGGATCATTAACTCTGGGACTACTACATCTCTTTAATAATACTTCCTGTATAATATAAACTGACCTGGGATCATTAACTCTGGGACTACTACATCTCTTTAATAATACTTCCTGTATAATATAAACTGACCTGGGATCATTAACTCTGGGACTACTGCATCTCTTTAATAATACTTCCTGTATAATATAAACTGACCTGGGATCATTAACTCTGGGACTACTACATCTCTTTAATAATACTTCCTGTATAATATAAACTGACCTGGGATCATTAACTCTGGGACTACTGTATCTCTATCTGTATTTCAATGTAAAGCATCTCTTTAATAATACTTCCTGTTGACCCGACCAAGTGACCTCTCACCTCTGATCATTCTGTTGCCCTCTATGTAGCCAGTTCAGATGCGGGAGGGGTTCACCGACACAGCTGATATAACCTAGAGGATTTAGGGAAAAGGGGAGAGACTGTTATTGAGAAAATAAGGAAGTTAAATGTACAGTGTTCAACAGGAATCTTATCCCATCCTGGTCCTCGTGTCCATCCTCATGAAGTTATGCAGGACACAGGTAGCCTTCACACGCCTGAATCCCCCCCAGGAGGCAGTCCCAGATGGCCCTGGTCACCCAACCTTGCAGTGCCCCTACATGGTAAATGTAGGCAATCGTTTTGAAGGTATCCCCAGTTACAAGGTATCTGTTGGAATATGGAAGATAATGTAATTATTAGACTTTTACATCACCAGGTCATTGTGGATTACTAAAGTATAATATCCCTGATAACAAATCAAAATAACATTGGATTGATATGTGTAGTATGTGTCAGTAGCAGGATCATGTCAAGGATAACATCACAAATTAATACATAAATACCACTTGAAGCTTCATGATGAGTTGATCATTTGAATCAGCTGTGCAGTGCTGAGGCAAAAACAACAATGTGCTCCTCTTTGAGTCCCCAGGACTGAGAACCACTGCTCTTCATTTGGGATCTCTTCATGTGTAGATAGGATTTCACAGCTCTATTTTTCTGAGGACAGAAAAACCTCACAAGAAACATACCTCATTATAGTCAAAATACACCACACTGAATATTATGTTACTGTTATCTCTGTCCTGACTTCTAGGAACTGGAACTACAAAAGTACCTGCCCTATCCAGACTAGCCTCCTCTCTCACTGACAGCTGGGGCTGCTATCCTTTCACCCTCCACCATGGTTGTTAGCTAGCTACCTACAAATACATTTGGAGTTTGTTTTTTTACAGTGATAAATACATCAAGATAGCTAATGTGAAGTTAGGTAGCTGGTGTTGATTTAATTGACTTAGCTAGCTATCTATAAAATCTGTAAAGTTGGCTAGATATCTATCTAGCTACGTTTACAGCACATTTGAGTTAGCCTGCACTGTAGCTAGTTGGAAAAAAAACGATGTATTATTAGCTTTTACATTTTCTAAATGTGTTTACTTAGTTGAATAGGTTCTCCCAGCCATGTGGACGATTGGAAAAAGGGCAGCAAAGTGTGTTTGTCACCAGAGCGTTTTAAAGCAAATTCCTATTTACCTGTGATGATTCATGAAATGGAGAATGAATTAAACTACTTACCCATTCAATAACCAGACCTTCATACACACTTCGCTATGCGGAATTCTTGACGCACAATCAAGCGTGTTGCTATATACTGCCATATGCTGCCAGCACGCCCACAAGCGAGCCACTCTGGGCGACCTAAGCGGCACGCTGCAATTTACCGCTTGCTAGTGTACACGAGCCGCCGCATATGCCTAAAACAACATTGCGGGACTGCGGTTGGGTTTGGGATCAGTTCTTGCGGTTGGGTTTGGGATCAGTTCTTGCAGTAGCGGGTGGGAGTCGGACAGAAAGCCAGCGAGTGCTGGCAGGACCGGGATGAAGAAATTGGTCCTGTACAGACCTTTACTGTGCACCATGACAGTGAAGCCTGGAACATTAGAGGTGTTTACTACTGTGTCAGTGTGAAAAGTAGGGAATTAGCTAAGGAAACTGACAGATCAATAACATTACATACTGACTAATATAACTCACGTTGCACTGAAAAAAATTCTGAATATCAATCTTCAATCGTTTGGTCGATGATTTCATTGTTTTGATTCAGGTCTAGTTTGATTGAGGCAAAAAAATAATGTAAGCCAACTTTTGGCCAGCTCTCTCTGGAACGGTAGATCAACTGGCGAAAGCTTGCCAACTTCATTTACTTCTAAAACGTAACGAAAACAATGGCTACAAAACATTTCCACACAAATAACTGCTGTCAGATAGCGATATGGAGGTGGCTATTATTACTATCTGACAGATAACTAGAGGCTAGAGACGACCTGGCTGTGGTAGCTACTCACTGGTCTTAGCTTATTCATTCACCTCAGTTGCGAGGCGATGGAACAGTAGCTAACGTTACACGTCAGATACAACACTAGCTCAACACCGCGAATAAACACTTTTTAAAAATTCTGTTAAACAGCAGTTACTTTGCCAGCTCCATCAGTCAACCAAAGAGTAGCCAGTTTCTGTTCTGCTTCCTTTTACATATCAGAAGCTTCTAAAGCAATGACATAATTTCCTGGGATTTTCCAAGCTGTTTAAAGGCACAGTCAACTTAGTGTATGTAAACTTCGGACCCACTGGAATTGTGATACGGTGAATTATAAGTGAAATAATCTGTAAACAATTGTTGGAAAAATAACTTGTGTCAGGCACCAAGTAGATGTCCTAATCGACTTGCCAAAACCATAGTTCGTTAATAAGAAATGTGTGAAGTGGTTGAAAAACGAGTTTCAATGACTCCAACCTGAGTGTATGTAAACTTCTGACTTCAACTGTATGATAAATAGAGAGTAGAGGGTGGGGGGGGGCACACAATGCAAATAGTCCGGGTAGACATTTGATTACCTGTTCAGGAGTCTTATGGCTTGTGGGTCAAATCTGTTGAGAAGCCTTTTGGTCCTAGACTTGGCACTCCGGTACCGTTTGCCATGCGGTAGTAGAGATTACAGTCTATGACTGGGGTGGCTGGGGTCTTTGACAATTTTTAGGGCTTTCCTCTGACACCGCCTGGTGTAGAGGTCCTGGATGGCAGGCAGTTTAGCCCCAGTGATGTACTGGGCTGTGCGCATTACCCTCTGCCGTGCCTTGCGGTCGGAGGCCGAGCAATTACCGTGCCAGGCAGTGATGCAACCAGTAAGGATGCTCTTGATGTTGCAGCTATAGAACCTTTAGAGGATCTGAGGACCCATGCCAAATCTTTTTAGTTTCCTGACTGGGAATAGGCTTTGTCGTGCCCTCTTCACGACTGTCTTGGTGTGTTTGGACCATTCTAGTTGGTTGGTGATGTGGACACCAAGGAACTTGAAGCTCTCAACCTGCTCCACTACAGCCGAGTCAATGAGAATGGGGGCGTGATCGGTCCTCCTTTTCCTGTAGTCCACAATCATTGAGGGAAAGGTTGTTATTGTTACACCACCCGGCCAGGTCTCTGACTTCCTCCCTATAGGCTGTCTCGTCGTTGTCGGTGATCAGGCCTACCACTGTTGTGTCGTCTGCAAACTTAATGATGGTGTTGAAGTCGTGCCTGGCCATACAGTCGTGGGTGAACAGAGAGTACAGGAGGGGACTGAGCACGCACCCCTGGGGGGCTCCAGTGTTGAGGATCAGTGTGGCAGATGTGTTACCTACCCTCACCACCTGGGGGTGGCCCGTCAGGAAGTCCAGGATCCAGTTTCAGAGGTGTTTAGTCCCAGGATCCTTAGCTTAGGTGTTCCTTTTGTCCAGGTGGGAAAGGGCAGTGTGGAGTGCAATAAAGACTGCATCATCTGTGGATCTGTTGGGGCGGTATGCAAATTGGAGTGGGTCTAGGGTTTCTGGGATAATGGTGTTGATGTGAACCATTACCAACCTTTCAAAGCACTTCATGGCTACGGACGTGAGTGCTACGGGTCTGAAGTCATTTAGGCAGGTTGCCTTCGTGTTCTTGGGCACAGGGACTATGGGGGTCTGCTTGAACTATGTTGGTATTACAGACTCAATCAGGAACATGTTGAAAATGTCAGTTAAGGCACCTGCCAGGTGGTCAGCGCATGCCCGGAGCACATGTCCTGGTAATCCATCTGGCCCCGCAGCCTTGTGAATGTTGACCTGTTTAAAGGTTTTACTCACATCGGCTACGGAGAGCGTGATCACCCAGTCGTCCGGAACAGCTGATGCTCCAATGCATGCCTCAGTGTTGCTTGCCTTGAAGTGAGCGTAGAAGTGATTTAGCTTGTCTGGTAAGCTCGTGTCACTGGGCAGCTCGCAGCTGTGCTTCCCTTTGTAGTCTGTAATAGTTTGCAAGCCCTGCCACATCTGACGAGCGTCGGAGCCGGTGTAGTATGATTTAATCTTAGCCTTGTATTGGCGCTTTGCCTGTTTGATGGTTCGTCGCAGGGCATAGCAGGATTTCTTGTAAGCTTCCGGGTTAGAGTCCCGCACCTTGAAAGCGGCAGCTCTACCCTTTAGCTCAGT
This sequence comes from Oncorhynchus mykiss, assembly GCF_057628025.1. Lineage (NCBI taxonomy): Eukaryota > Metazoa > Chordata > Actinopteri > Salmoniformes > Salmonidae > Oncorhynchus > Oncorhynchus mykiss. The sequence goes on along the minus strand of NC_143033.1, from coordinate 4,288,189 downwards.
GCGAATGTTGCCTGTAATCCATGGCTTCTGGTTGGGGTATGTTCGTACAGTCACTGTGGGGACGACTTCCTCAATGCACTTATTGATAAAGCCAGTGACTGATGTGGTGTACTCCTCAATGTAACCGGAAGAATCCCGGAACATGTTCCAGTCTGTGCTGCAAAACAGTCCTGTAGTTTAGCATCTGCTTCATCTGACCACTTTTTTATTGACCGAGTCACTTTAATTTGAGCTTTCATTTGAGCTTGTAAGCAGGAGTCAGGAAGATAGAATTGTGGTCGGATTTACCAAATGGAGGGCGAGGGTGAGCTTTGTACGCGTCTCTGTGTGTGGAGTACAGGTGATCTAGAATTGTTTTCCCTCTGGTTGCACATTTAACATGTTCATGGAAATTAAGTAGAACTGATCCCTAATATTCTGAATCGTTCTCTTCATATATTCTAGTCAGTCTCTTGATAAAATACTAATTAAAAAGGTGCACCACATTTAAAGGAATAACTTTCAATAAATGTACTGAAAACCCTATTGAATGAAAAATCCAGGATAAATTCTGTTGGCCAGCAAATGGGAGGGTATTCAGCAGTTGAATTGAATTAAAGTGTATTCACCGCACACAAGGGAATCCCACCTGCAAAGCCCGTTATGCACCTGCATAAGGTCAGTCTGAATACCAACTACTGAGAAGTGCATAGGAAGGGCATGCATTACCTAAGTCTGAATCGGGCCCTATGTGCGTAGTTGGAGCCTGTGTCTATACAGATAGGTTCAAAAGAAAGGCAACTCTGCTCTCAGATCAGCTTTCTCCATTCTAATCTTATCTTGACATTATAATAATTTCACAATACTGACGACGGATCAGCTCCGTTAAATATTAATGACTGCAACTAATGAGGCAACTTATTCTAATGCTTACCTGTAACGGTTTTCTTCTATCTCCTCCTCTGATGAAGAGGTAGAACAAGGATCGGACCAAAATGCAGCGTGTCGATTGCGATTCATGTTTAATGAAAAAACACACTAAACACTACAAAAACAATAAACGTAACGAAAACCTAAACAGCCTATCTGGTGAAAACACATAGACAGGAACAATCACCCACAAACACACAGTGAAACCCAGGCTACCTAAATATGGTTCCCAATCAGAGACAATGACGAACACCTGCCTCTGATTGAGAACCATATCAGGCCGAACATAGAACTAGACAAACTAGACATGTAACATAGAATGCCCACTCAGATCACACCCTGACCAACCACAACATAGAAATATACAAAGTAAACTATGGTCAGGGTGTGACATTACCCTATAATAATGCACTCAATCACATATCCATTTGGCACATAATTGCGCATGCTGTTACACATCATGAAATGTATGTTTAACTCCGTTGGCTGAACATGACATTAACGTCAATATGATTTAAATGTGTAGGCCCACTGCCATTCATTCTTATCCTTCCCTTTTCTTGTTCAAAGACAACTTTTCTTTTTTTGTGTGTTTGTTGTGAACTTCATTTCACAAGTTATCAGAGGTCATAGACAGACAAGATCAACATCTTGATTATATGTTTAGCAGAGATCTTCTGCGTACAAAGTGACGCGGAAGGGCAACAAAAAAAAAATGCTCTTAGCTGTTTTTACAAGTGGTCTGAGGCAGTGGGTATATAACAACTTTACTATGTTTTTTGGGGGGGGGGATTTAATGATGTATCTACGAAGGTTCTAATGATGAACTTTCAGCATTAAGATGCTTTTGGGGCCAAGATATGAACGGAACAGAAGTGGCTCTACCTTTTGTGGAAATACTGTGAAATTCAAGCTCTTCTCACAGTAGGCTATGTGTTTGTTTTGTTCGCGTGTACTTTTACCTCATTGAAAAAGAGTTGGCTCAAGTTCAGGAGTTACACAACCGTTAATTATCATAATACCCTCTGACCAATAGGCTTTGAAACCGCACTGAATACTCCCTATTTTACAGTGTTGTTGACATATTAGAGTCACAACCTGCTGGGTTTTCACTTATTCCTCTCTTGGTTGTATGTGGTCGCCTTGAACACATCAACCTCCGGTCTACTTAGTCTGGGGAGACATCCTTCCAAACCTCATCTCGTTGACTCGGAAGTCTGGGTGTCAGAGGCTACTGTCTAGTCTATTCCCCAGGATGGTTTCTGTGAGGATGCTGCTGCTGTCGGTGCCCCTCCTGCTCTGCGGGTGTCTGGGCACGCAGGGTGGCAACGTGGTGGTCTTTCCCGGAGAGTACAGTCACTGGCTCAACATGCGAGTGATCCTGGAGGAGCTAGTGGAGAGGAACCATAGTGTTACCGTGCTGGTGTCAACCGCCTCGCCGTCCGTCGACTTCTCCAGGCCAGAGAAGTTCGGCTTCAAGGTTTACGATGTACCCCATGAAAAACAAGACTGGCAGGCTCTCAATGATGGCTTCATAAAGTGGTGGATGAACGAGTCTCACAGCACGTCCATGCTGCAACTGGGACAGTGGATCAGAGACTTCATGCAGAAAATGAACGTTCTAACGGTCAACATGTGTAAGTCTATGTTCAATGACAAAGAGCTTCTGGAGTCACTGAAACTGTCCAAGTTTGACGCGCTCCTTTCTGATCCGATGTTCCCGTGCAGTGACTTAATCGCGGATGCTCTTGACTTGCCTCTGATTTTCTCCTTGAGGTTCTCATTTGGCATGGTGTTAGAGAGGCAATGTGCACAGATGCCAGCACCTTCCTCTTACGTCCCTTCCCCGGAATTGCCGTACACAGACAAAATGAGTTTCTTTGAGCGGGTCCACAATTTCGTTACGTATACTTTTTTTGATATCTTTATGAGTGTACACTTACTAACGACCATGGACACTTTGTACAGTGAGATAAAGGGTAAGTTGATCAGAATTCCCACTACGTCCCAAATGGTACCCCATTCCCATATAGTGCACTACTTTAGACCAGACCGTGAACTATGTAGGGAATAGGATGCACTATGTAGGGAATTGTGCACACTATGTAGGGAATTTTATTTTATTTAATTGTACCTACTTAATAATACTTATTTTCCACCATAATTTGCAAATAAATTCATTAAAAATCCTACAATGTGATTTTCTGGATTTTTTTTTCTTCTCATTTTGTCTGTCATAGTTGAAGTGTACCTATGATGAAAATTACAGGCCTCTCTCATATTTTTAAGTGGGAGAACTTGCACAATTGGTGGCTGACTAAATACTTTTTTGCCCCACTGCAAAGTCAATACTGTATATATAATGTATGTAGACTGTGTAAATTATGGGTATATGTACATCTCCTTGGTGAATGAAGGTTCTGATTCTATTCTCTGCATGTATCAGGAAGTCCGACTAGGTTCTGTGAGATGATGGGGAAGGCTGACATCTGGTTGATACGAACATACTGGGACATTGAGTATCCTCGACCTTTCCTGCCAAACTTCAAATTTGTGGGAGGACTTCACTGCAAACCTGCAAAGCCACTTTCAGAGGTAAGGCTTTTGCTTTTAAACGCTATTTTACAAGCAGTGCTGATTGCCGATGTCCGAAATGGCACCCAAATTCCATCTAGTACACTAGGGTACCATTACAGACATAGACCATCCGTCAATAAGATACTGTCAGGCATGATGGCTGATTATCATTGAATCCCAATAAAGTAGCATATTTGGGACCATTGAGACACTGTGGACTGTGTCATTGTTGGTTATCAGGCCATGGAGGAGTTTGTGCAGAGTTCAGGAGATGACGGCATCGTAGTGTTTTCACTGGGCTCCATGGTCAAGAACCTGACCACAGAGAGAGGAAACACCGTAGCCACTGCATTGGGACAGATACCACAGAAGGTGAGTCTGGTTCTGTTTGTTTCAGGCTTCGTTCCAAAATGGCCCTATTTATGTACACTATGCCCTATTTAGAGCACTTACTTAGGGCTCTGGTCAAAAGTAGTGCACTATATAGGGAATATCGAAATAGTGAGCCATTTGGGAATCTGCCTTTGTTGTTATAAGTTGCCCATTGAAACTAAGCAGGGAGAACATATGTCCCCTCAATCTGATCCATTTGTGGGATACAAATATACAAGATAGCCTACTGTGTTTTCTTCTTTGTTTTTTTTTACACAGGATTTATTCAGAGGTGTTGATGAATTTGGCCATCGGGGCCCCCTTCAGAAAACCATAGCTTCTGGTTATGAGTACCGTTTCATTGCAGATTCTTATTCCTGTTTTCTCGCCAGGTGCTGTGGAGATACAGTGGGGAGAAACCAGAGACCCTGGCTCCCAACACAAGACTTTATGAGTGGATTCCACAGAATGACTTACTAGGTAATAACTTGTCTTTATAATCCTTGGCTTGCGAGTTAGTGCTGATCTAGGATCAAGTTGAAGATAACAAAGGTTAATAAGACTACCATTCTAATAGCCCATAGCTATTTTCATACAACTGGGATGTGTTGTTGCCTCATTTAGCTATCTTAAGACGAATGCACTAATTGTAAATCGCGTCTGGATTGGAGCATCTGCCTTAATGACTAAAATGTAAAAATGTATAACTGAGGAAAAATTCTAAACAACTGGACCAGAAATGATCTAACAGCAGCACTGGTCCCTAGACTTGTTCTAACCAGGGTATCTTCAACCTAGGGATTGGTCCCGAGACTTGTCCTAACCTGGGTATCTTCAACCTAGGGATTGGTCCCGAGACTTGTCCTAACCTGGGTATCTTCAACCTAGGGATTGGTCCCGAGACTTGTCCTAACCTGGGTATCTTCAACCTAGGGATTGGTCCCGAGACTTGTCCTAACCTAGGTATTTTCAACCTAGGGATTGGTCCCGAGACTTGTCCTAACTTGGGTATCTTCAACCTAGGGATTGGTCCCGAGACTTGTCCTAACCTGGGTATCTTCAACCTAGGGATCAGGTCACCCCCTGTCCATTCACTATAAACTAAAAGTCCAAACTGATCCTAGATCAGCACTCCTTCTCTGAAATGCTTTATGAACATGGGCCCTGTAGGTCCCACACAGTCTTTGACCCTACAACCCTGTTCTCTTTCTGTCTGTCACGTTCGTCTAATGATGAAACCAAGGCCGAGACTTGTCCTAGCCTGGGTATCGTCAGCCTAGGGATCAATGGGACCCTACAACCCTGTTCTCTCTCTGTCTGTCACGTTCGTTGTAATGATGAGACCAAGGCCGAGACTTGTCCTAGCCTGGGTATCGTCAACCTAGGGAACAATGGGACCCTACAACCCTGTTCTCTCTCTGTCTGTCACGTTCGTCGTAATGATGAGACCAAGGCCAAGACTTGTCCTAGCCTGGGTATCGTCAACCTAGGGCTCAATGGGACCCTACAACCCTGTTCTCTCTCTGTCTGTCACGTTCGTCGTAATGATGAGACCAAGGCCGAGACTTGTCCTAGCCTGGGTATCGTCAACCTAGGGATCAATGGGACCCTACAACACTTTTCTCTCTCTGTCTGTCACGTTCGTCGTAATGATGAGACCAAGGCCGAGACTTGTCCTAGCCTGGGTATCGTCAACCTAGGGATCAATGGGACCCTACAACACTTTTCTCTCTCTGTCTGTCACGTTCGTTGTAATGATGAGACCAAGGCCAAGACTTGTCCTAGCCTGGGTATCGTCAACCTAGGGATCAATGGGACCCTACAACCCTGTTCTCTCTCTGTCTGTCACGTTCGTTGTAATGATGAGACCAAGGCCGAGACTTGTCCTAGCCTGGGTATCGTCAACCTAGGGATCAATGGGACCCTACAACCCTGTTCTCTCTCTGTCTGTCACGTTCGTCGTAATGATGAGACCAAGGCCGAGACTTGTCCTAGCCTGGGTATCGTCAACCTAGGGATCAATGGGACCCTACAACCCTGTTCTCTCTCTGTCTGTCACGTTCGTCGTAATGATGAGACCAAGGCCGAGACTTGTCCTAGCCTGGGTATCGTCAACCTAGGGATCAATGGGACCCTACAACCCTGTTCTCTCTCTGTCTGTCACGTTCGTCGTAATGATGAGACCAAGGCCGAGACTTGTCCTAGCCTGGGTATCGTCAACCTAGGGATCAATGGGACCCTACAACCCTGTTCTCTCTCTGTCTGTCACGTTCGTCGTAATGATGAGACCAAGGCCGAGACTTGTCCTAGCCTGGGTATCGTCAACCTAGGGATCAATGGGACCCTACAACCCTGTTCTCTCTCTGTCTGTCACGTTCGTCGTAATGATGAGACCAAGGCCGAGACTTGTCCTAGCCTGGGTATCGTCAACCTAGGGATCAATGGGACCCTACAACCCTGTTCTCTCTCTGTCTGTCACGTTCGTCGTAATGATGAGACCAAGGCCGAGACTTGTCCTAGCCTGGGTATCGTCAACCTAGGGATCAATGGGACCCTACAACACTTTTCTCTCTCAGTCTGTCACGTTCGTCGTAATGAGTAGACCAAGGCCGAGACTTGTCCTAGCCTGGGTATCGTCAACCTAGGGCTCAATGGGACCCTACAACCCTGTTCTCTCTCTGTCTGTCACGTTCGTCGTAATGATGAGACCAAGGCCGAGACTTGTCCTAGCCTGGGTATCGTCAACCTAGGGATCAATGAGACCCTACAACCCTGTTCTCTCTCAGTCTGTCACGTTCGTCGTAATGAGTAGACCAAGGCGCAGCGTGAATAGAGTTCCACATATTTTTAATAAAGAGAAACTCACCAAAACAAAACAATGAAGAACAAACGAAACGTGAAGCTACTGGTGTGCACTCAGGCAACTCAATATAGACAAGATCCCACAAACAACAATGGGGAAAATGGCTACCTAAAAATGATCCCCAATCAGAGACAACGATAAGCCTCTGATTGGGAACCATATCAGGCCACCATAGACATACAAACACCTAGATGACCCACACCTAGTCACACCCCGACCTAACCAACATAGAGAATAAACAGCTCTCTATGGTCAGGGCGTGACATTGTCGTTGTGTTGTATATCCCAAAAGGGCATCCGAAGACTAAAGCCTTCATCACTCACGGTGGAACCAACGGACTCTATGAAGCCATCTACCATGGAGTTCCTATGGTGGGTATCCCTCTGTTCGCTGACCAGTCAGTCAACGTCATGCACATGAAGAACAAAGGAGCGGCTGTCATCATGGACTTCAACAAGATGACATCCAAAGATCTGACGGAAGGACTCAACTCTGTGATCAATGACCCATCGTAAGTCCTTTTGCAGACACCAAAAAAAAAAAAAAACTATTCGCTTACGATTGGTTTCCTCACTTGCTGATTGGCTTATTTCAAAGCCAACAACCTGTGTCAGGTAAGGTATTTTTTGACATTTACTGTATTAAAAAGTCCGGGAGGAAATTATCATGTTTTAGTTGTTCTGGAATGCCTCACTTCTCCTTAAATATAAAACAAAGCAACAGTGAACATGTCGTCCCCCACGGATGATGTCCCCCTTGGGACACCCATCGGGGTGGCAGGGTAGCCTAGTGGTTAGAGTGTTGGACTAGTAACCGGAAGGTTGCGAGTTCAAACCCCCGAGCTGACAAGGTACAAATCTGTCGTTCTGCCCCTGAACAGGCAGTTAACCCACTGTTCCCAGGCCGTCATTGAAAATAAGAATTTGTTCTTAACTGACTTGCCTGGTTAAATAAAGGTAAAAAAAAAAATGTTTTAAAATAAAAAATTGCAGTTGATTTCTATTTGTATTTATTATGGATACCCATTAAGGCAGTTTATACAATTTTAAAAACATTAGAATACATTCACAGATTTCACAACACACTGGGTGCCCTCAGGCCCCTACTCCACCACTACCACATACTGTACCCACAATACAAATTCCATTTGTACGTGTGTGTTTAGTGCGTATGTTATCGCGTGTGTGTGTGTTTGCACGTGTCTGTGTTGCTTCACAGTCCACGCTGTTCCATGAGTTGTATTTTTATCACATTTTTAATCTCATTTTACTGTTTGCATCAGTTACCTGAGGTGGAATAGAGTTCCATGTAGTCATGTCTCTATGTAGTACTGTGGAATAGAGTTCTGTGTAGTCATGGCTCTATGTAGTACTGTGGAATAGAGTTCCATGTAGTCATGGCTCTATGTAGTACTGTGGAATAGAGTTCCATGTAGTCATGGCTCTATGTAGTACTGTGGAATAGAGTTCCGTGTAGTCATGGCTCTATGTAGTACTGTGCGATTCCCATAGTCTGTTCTGGACTGTGAAGAGACGTCTTGTTGATGTGGGTGCATGGGTGTCTGAGCTGTGTGCCAGTAGTTTAAACAGACAGCTCGGTGCATTCAACATGTCATTACCTCTCATCAATACAAGTAGTGATGAAGTCAATCTCTGCTCCACTTTGAGCCAGGAGAGATTGACATGGATATTATTAATGTTAGCTCTCCGTGTCCTTTTAAGGGCCAGCCGTGCTGTCCTGTTCTGAGTCAATTGCAATTTTCCTAAATCCCTTTTTGTGGCACCTGACTACATGACTGAACAGTAGTCCAGGTGTGACAAAACTAGGGCCTGTTGAAAATATGGCAAATAGGAGTGGCAAAATCGTCCGCTATTATCCTCAGTAAATTTCCATCCAAGTTTTCAGACCCCGGTGGCTTATCATTATTGATAGACAACAACAACAAAAAAATCACCTTTTCCACACTGACTTTACGGAATACAAAAGTACAAATCTTGTCTTTTATAATTTGTCCAGATATACTTGGATGTGTTGTGTCATCATTTGCTGCTGGCATGTCATGTCTTAAGGTTTCTAATCTTGCCAATGAAAAAGTAGTTAGCAATGTCATTGTGATGAATGAACCATCTGATTCAATGAATGATGCAGCTGTCATTGAAGGTGCTCCAAAGCTTTTTTACTGTCATTCTTTATGTCATTTATCTTGGTTTCATAGTGTCGTTTCTTCTTCTTTTAATTCAGTTTAGTCACATGATTTCTCAATTTGCGATACTTTGGCCAATCGGTTGTGCTGCCAGACTTATTTGCCATTCCTTTTGCCTCATCCCTCTCAACCATACCATTTTTCAATTCCTCATCAATCCACAGCGATGTAACAGTTTTTAAAAGTTATTTTCTTAATGGGTTCGTGCTCATTAGTAACTGGAATAACCAATTTCATAAATGTGTCAAGTGCAGCGTCTGGTTGGTCCTCATTACACACCACAGACCAACAGGGTCTGGTTGCTCCTCATTACACACCACAGACCAGCAGCGTCTGGTTGCTCCTCATTACACACCACAGACCAGCAGCGTCTGGTTGCTCCTCACTACACACCACAGACCAGCAGCGTCTGGTTGCTCCTCATTACACACCACAGACCAGCAGCGTCTGGTTGCTCCTCATTACACACCACAGACCAGCAGCGTCTGGTTGCTCCTCATTACACACCACAGACCAACAAATATTATTTACATCAACAACATAAGAATACAGCCAATGAAGCCTCTGATACACTATATTAGGCCCCGCCTTTGGAACTTTGGTTTTCATAGACACGCCTACTATGTTGTGATCACTGCATCCAATGGATCTGGATATGATGCTTTTCAAGCACATTTCTGCAGCATTAGAAAAAGATGTGATCAATACATGATGATGATTTCATTCCTGTGCTGTTTGTAAACTACCCTGGTAGGTACTGAACCAGGTTGCATGCACTGGTTACAGTTTGGTGTGATGGCATAAACAGACTGGATACTATAAGACAAAAATAACTACTATCCCTTTCTCTTTCACCAGGTACAAAGAAAACGTGATGAGGCTTTCCAGTCTCCACCACGACCAGCCAATGAAGCCATTGGATACAGCAGTGTTCTGGATTGAGTTTGTGATACGCAACAAGGGTGCCAAGCACCTGAGGGTGGAGTCCCATAACCTGAGCTGGTACCAGTACCACTGTCTGGACGTGACCGCTGCCCTGCTCTCCGTGACGGCACTCTTCATTATAGTCTCAGTTAAAACATGTACTTTCTGCTTCAGGAAAACTAAAGCAAGACCGAAGACAGAGTGACTACCCTGGTCTGGTAATAATGTAATGTACTGAAACAATCATGGTGAGACATTATCGTAGTGGGCGTTATCATCATGGGTGACATTATCGTAGTGGGCATTATCGCCGTGACCGACATTATCGTAGCGGGCATTATCGTCGTGTGCGGCATTACCGTGGTGGTCATTATCGCCGTGGGTGACATTATCATATTGGGCATTATCGTTGTGGGTGACATTATCGTAGTGTGCATTGTCGTCGTGGACAACATTATCGTAGTGTGCATTATCGTCGTGGACAACATTATCGTAGTGGGCATTATCATCATGGGCGACATTATCATAGTGCGAAAGGGTCTTCATGAACTAGGGTACCCATGAGCATTTCCTACACGGGACAACATGTTAAAGCTGCTGATAAGTCATTTATAATAATCAGCCATTTTGTTTTCATGTCATTACATTAAGATATATGAGGGGATTTTAACTATAGTCAATAAAATGTCCTTGGTGATTTAACACCTATGTGTATCCCTTTATCATGGTTGGTGTCTTGATTGATTTGTCCAAAATCATGTGCCATAAAGCATTACCTTTCTGTCCTTGCATTTATAGCAGTGTAAGTTGTCATTATAACATATAAAAAGCATTACCTTTTCTGTCCTTGCATTTATAGCAGTGTAAGTTGTCATTATAACATATAAAAAGCATTACCTTTTCTGTCCTTGCATTTATAGCAGTGTAAGTTGTCATTATAACATATAAAAAACATTAATCAGTTAAATTAGACATTGAACTTGGATCTAGTTGTCGTACAGTTTTTTTTGTATAGAGATTTCAGAAATCCAGCGTAGCTACATAACATTTCGTGTCTCCTTATGTCATGGGGACATGTCTCCTTATGTCATGGGGTGAAAACAGTTGTTATGGACATGTCTCCTTATGTCATGGGGTGAAAACAGTTGTTATGGACATGTCAGGATTCACCTAGCGGTCATGATTTGGGGCTGTACAAATGTTTGATGTATTAGAATAATTGATTGTGCTTATGTTATATTAATAGTTAATAGGGTCCTAGACTACAGATTAACAATATTCATTATAGAGGTTTAGAATTGTTCCACAGTTGTTTTCTCATTCACTCGCTCAATGTGTGACTGAGACAGAACTCTGCAGGGGAGTGTGGGAGATAAGCGACTACTCAGACATTCCACAATAAATCCACTTTGGGGAGGGGCTTTTAGATAAACCCTGAAGCTCTATGCTTGTATCGCCATGGATGCAGGGTATTGGTCTCCGGAGTAAAAAGGTAATGGCGTAGGCAGTGACATCACTAAGGCGGGACTTTGGTTTAATTAAACAACTTGTGACCTTTAGTATGAGGCAGAACTTACTCAGAAACATGCGTGCTATGTTCCCGTTTGTCAACTTCTGTCTGCAATTGCATTAATAAAGGTTTTTGAATGATTTCATTAAAGACGTCATAATGCTAATTTCACCAATGAACCAATGATTGACAAGGACGTGAGGAACGAAACGTTATAACATATATATAAAATTATATATGGAATTGCAAAATCAAATGCTTCTGACATAAAAAGTCACCTTACCTTACCCGGAGTAAAAAGGTAATGCTTACAACCTAAATTGATAATGACATTAACTTGGCCTCCCGGGTGGCGCAGTGGTTAAGGGCGCTGGGTTCGTGCCCAGGCTCTGTCGTAACCGGCCGTGACCGGGAGGTCCGTGGGGCGACGCACAATTGGCCTAGCGTCGTCCGGGTTAGGGAGGGATTGGTCGGTAGGGATCTCCTTGTCTCATCCCGCACCAGCGTTGCCAGGTGCAAGGTGCTCCGACACATTGGCTTCCGGGTTGGATGCGCGCTGTGTTGGGTTATGTATCGGAGGACGCATGACATGCCTTCTTCTCTCCTGAACCCGTACGGGAGTTGTAGCAATGAGACAAGATAGTAGCTACTACAACAATTGGATACCACGAATTTGGGGAGAAAAAGGGGTAAAAGTTAAAAAAGATAATGAAAACTTGGTTCTTCAATAATTATGTGTGATCCAAAAGAGGAAAATAAAATAACGATTTCTAGACAACAGACAGTGCATTGCATAAAACAACCCAACAACAATATCAAATCAAATTTTATTTGTCACATGCACCGAATACAACCTTACAGTGAAATGCTTACTTACAAGCCCTAGAATCACACAGTCTATTACTGAACTTTATGTTGAAAACAAATATTTGAATGGGAAAAGACTGTCATGCTGGATTGACAGCACGTTTTTTACCGAGTTCCCAGTTGTCTTGAACGCGGCAGAAGTCATGCTGGATTGACAGCACGTTTTTTACCGAGTTCCCAGTTGTCTTGAACGCGGCAGAAGTCATGCTGGATTGACAGCACGTTTTTTACCGAGTTCCCAGTTGTCTTGAACGCGGCAGAAGTCATGCTGGATTGACAGCACGGTCAATGTATTCAACCTTTTCTGGCCTATGGTGTTGCTAAGTGAATGTTTATCCTTTTTAAGCTTGGAAAATAGACCATTTAAGACAGATGTTTTAAAGCCTTAAATCCAGATTTGGACCACAAACCCTCTCCACCGTATAGCAGGCAGAGGAAGTAAAATAGTGATTGCTTTGAAACGCTTGCAGTTAGCCACTGATTCGTTCCAAACCCCTCATTGTACAATTTGCGATTTCCAACTTGTCAAATGTCCGATGAGAACCGATACCTTGTATCTATAATTTATCTTCATAGGATTGAAAAGGATTTGCCAGTAGATTGTGGACGTGGTTCATGATGATGACTGCTTGTCTAGCTTGCTAGCTAAGATTTTGAAAGTAGCATGATCAGTCCAAACAAAAGTTACGGTTGCTATAACGTGATTTGAGGTCATTTTATCCGTGGCCAATGACCTTGAACCTTCTTGGATGGGCACTCATAATGTAAATCTATGGCAGCATCCAAGACGGCTTCAACTGTCTAGCTCTCCCTGTAGATTCTGCAGTGACGTAGTGTCTCCATGAGTGACAGAACACTGAGCCAATCACAGCGCAGGTACTTCCTGTATATAGCCATGTTATTACCTCCCTGTATATAACCATGTTATTACCTGGTACTCCCTGTATATAGCCATGTTATTACCTGGTACTTCCTGTATATAGCCATGTTATTTATTACCTGGTACTCCCTGTATATAGCCATGTTATTACCTGGTACTCCCTGTATATAGCCATGTTATTACCTGGTACTCCCTGTATATAACCATGTTATTACCTGGTACTCCCTGTATATAGCCATGTTATTACCTGGTACCCCCTGTATATAACCATGTTATTACCTCCCTGTATATAGCCATGTTATTACCTGGTACTCCCTGTATATAACCATGTTATTACCTCCCTGTATATAACCATGTTATTACCTGGTACTTCCTGTATATAGCCATGTTATTACCTGGTACTCCCTGTATATAGCCATGTTATTACCTGCTACTGCTTGTATATAGCCATGTTATTACCTGGTACTCCCTGTATATAGCCATGTTATTACCTGGTACTCCCTGTATATAACCATGTTATTACCTGGTACTCCCTGTATATAGCCATGTTATTACCTGGTACCCCTGTATATAGCCATGTTATTACCTGGTACTCCCTGTATATAACCATGTTATTACCTGGTACCCCTGCACATAGACTCAGTACTGGTACACCATGTGTTTATAGTTATTGTTACTTATTGTGTATTTATTCCTCTTGTTATTATGTTTCTATTTTTTCTCTCTGCGTTGTTGGGAAGGGCCTGTAAGTGAGTATGTCACTGTTAGTCTACACCTGTTAATGAAGCATTTGACAATTACCATTTGATTTGTGTTGAATGCTGTAGCGGTGCGTGAGTAAAATCAGTGGGGAAGCCAAGTATATTGTATTATTGACTGTATGTTTGTTTTACTCCATGTGTAACTCTGTATTATTGACTGTATGTTTGTTTTACTCCATGTGTAACTCTGTATTATTGTCTGTATGTTTGTTTTACTCCATGTGTGACTCTGTATTATTGACTGTATGTTTGTTTTACTCCATGTGTAACTCTGTATTATTGTCTGTATGTTTGTTTTACTCCATGTGTAACTCTGTATTATTGACTGTATGTTTGTTTTACTCCATGTGTAACTCTGTATTATTGACTGTATGTTTGTTTTACTCCATGTGTAACTCTGTGTTATTGACTGTATGTTTGTTTTACTCCATGTGTAACTCTGTTGTTGTTGTTTGTGTCGCACTGCTTTGCTTTATCTTGGTCAGGTCGCAGGTGTAAATGAGAACTTGTTCTCAACTGGCCTACCTGGTTAAATAAAGGTGAAATTATTTATTTATTTTTAAGTCAGGGGGGAAAAGCCATATTACAACCGATGTGTTGTGATAATTGCGTTGTTTGTTCTATAACCTGTGAGTTCATATGCCTTGCCAACGTGATATAAAGGCATGAAGGCTGAGACAATAAGAATAAATAAATTCAACCACACCTTTGTTTCATTACAAAACCAGGGAACAACATCTGTCTGATGAAGTCCACAAATCAAATATTGCATATAACAAACAGTTACATGACCGGCTGCAGGGGTCAAGAAAGTTAATGTTTCTGACATTTTCAGACTTCACAACAACTTGATTTAGAACCACAGAGAATTTTACCGCAAGTCGCCAAAAACGTTTCCTCCACTCCTCGGGCACCATTTCAACTTCAACATTGTAATGAATACTCAGGGAGAGAAAGGTGTGGATTCACGCGCAGAGCGCGGTAGGTGTTTATTTCACCTTCACAGGGTGCGTGCAAGTTGAAAAAAGGTCGCAGTTGCAAATGAGAACTAGCCTACCTGGTTAAATAAAGGTGGAATAAATTAGTTCAGGAGATCTACAGGGAGTTTTGAGAGAAGGGGTTCCATCTTTCCAGTCCAACGGCCTGGTGTAGTGTCATCTAGAGGGCCAAAGTAGTGGGATGGGTGTAGGGTTAGATCGTGGTGCAATTTAAATGCCTTTTTGTTAGAAATGTGCAATCTGCACTCCGACCTGCGAAAGGCAGCAATACGCAACACGGGGTCTAGTCAACCGGAAATGAACACGAAGATAAAGGAGGGATCCGCCATTTCAGTAGCTACGATGAGACCCACTTCTAGTAAACATTGAAGGGGAGGGGGGGCATCAATTTAACACATTTTTTTTGCTAAATAAGTATTTAGTTAGCTATCGGGTCACCCGTGAGCGAAGGTAAAAACGAGTCCTCTAAAGGTTAGCGGAAAGCAGGGAAAGGGGCGGAAGATGGCGGTCGACAAACGAGATGAGAAAGGTACGTAACGTTAATCGCAGTAGTTTATGGGTTTATGATTTTCTATGGGCTTATTTTTTTGGACCTAAACTTGTCCCCTAGCCTTCCCGACTCTAGGATGACTCCCATTGTTAGGACGGAGACATGAGCATCATTATATACATCTCTCTGGCTGTGTTTCTAACCATCCTTTGTGCCAGGTGTGATATCCCTCCTAAATACCTCGGGATAATCTTCCTATAAACTCAGTAAGGCCAGCAGGCTAGTCTTTAAAACAAAACATATATGTGTGTGTGTAACTGTTATAGAAGTTGTATTGTCCATTTTTGTTCTGTATTTAAACGCCACTTTAAACGTGTACATGATACTGCAACAACATTTCCCCATGGGGACAATGAAGTCAGTAATTAATGAAGTTTTGTCAACGACGCGAGTTTCTCCCAACTGGCTTTTTGGAATGGCCAGTCAGTGAGTTCATTTAAATATGCTAATATTCATTTACACAAAGCCAGGTTAACGTTACCACGTTTTGATAGCTAGTTAACGAGTTATAATACTCATTTGGTTACTAGATACTAGTCTTACTGTTATAGCTAATTAGCAAAGAAAACAGCACCACAGTTTCTAAAAACCAGATGTGCGAGACTACCGGGAACGCTGGCCAAGCAGACCAGGGCAAACAATGTGCAATTCTGGGGTTCCTTCATTAACACCCCCCTCGCCTATCCCATTGGTTCCTTCATTAACACCCCCCTCGACTATCCCATTGGTTCCTTCATTAACACCCCCCTCGACTATCCCATTGGTTCCTTCATTAACACCCCCCTCGACTATCCCATTGGTTCCTTCATTAACACCCCCCTCGACTATCCCATTTGTTCCTTCATTAACACCCCCCTCGACTATCCCATTGGTTCGAATGCGAAAATGTATGCACTCACTACTGTAAATTGCTCTTGATGAGAGCGTTCGCTAAATTACTAAAATGTGTGAACTTCCTCCCCTCAAGTACCCCATTGGTTCCTGCATGAACCCCCCCCCCCTCCCCCATCACCCCTGTCAACAGAACTATGGGAAAACGTTGCCTGTCGGGCGGGGGCAAAGGACACTGTCTGCCGGTCACCCCCGCCTCCCACTAGCACAACACTGTGTGTTAGTTGCTAGCTTGCTAGTTAAGGACACCCTATGTTAACACCCTATGTTAGCTAGCATGCTTGTTAGCTAACAGTGTCGACACAGATTTGATCTCGCCCCTGCCTGCTGTGTACCGGACTAGCTGGCTAAGCTAGCACACTGTGTCCTAAGCTCCCACCTGCCCTGGCTGTCATTAACATAACTGCGAGAAAGCAGTACCAGACAGGTGGGGATGAAGGACACTGTCTACCGGTGCACAGCCAGCTAGCTACTGTTGACGCCCCCGCTCCTACTGTTGCCCACATGCAGGAACGCCCTAGAAATGCAGGCCGCAATTTCACCCTTCTAGACCAGGTCGGGGTTTAAGGTTTAGAAATGACAGCATGAGGCTGCATTTATTGTAGCTGGAGATTTTAACAAAGCAAATTTGAGGAAAACGTTACCAATTGGCCCAGGGTCGTCCGGATTTGGCCGGTGTAGGCCGTCATTGTAAATAAGAACAATTTCTTCACTGACATGTCTAGTTAAATAAAGGTTACATTTTAAATGTAAAAATTTATACAAATAATTTGAATCCATATGGATAGATGGCAGCATTCGCGCAAAACTGAAAGCGTGAACCACTGCATTTAACCATGTCGAGGTCACTGGGAATATGATCCAATACACAGGAAATAACTAACATTTTTGTAAGGCAATCAAACAGGCAAAATGTCACTACAAAGACAGTGGAGCCGCAATTCAACGGCAGGTAGCCTAGTGGTTAGATCGTTGGACTAGTAACCAAAAGGTTGCAAGGTCGAATCCCGAGCCGACAAGGTACAAATCTGCCGCAGTTAACTGTTTTGTGAACGTGACCCTTAGCTAAAGTTTAAAAGCAAAAGTGTTTTTATAAAGAGTGCAGGGGCTATTTAAGTTAATGTGCACAGAGAAGACATTGAAAAGAACATAAATGAACTGTCTGGGTTAGTTATTAGTGATGCACCAATATCACAGTTTTAGCTGATACCGATATCCAATATTTTCCTTGCCAAAAAAAACACGATACCGATATTAAACATTTTAGCAGCCTTTTAAACATTCTAGTACAGTTAAATAGTTAACACACACACACATAGACACAGCGGTCTAAGGCACTGCATCTCAGTTCAAGAGGCGTCACTACAGCCCCTGGTTCGAATGCAGGCTGTATTACATCCGGTCGGGATTGGGAGTCCCATAGGGCAGCGCACAATTGGCCCAGCGTCATCCGGGCCATCATTGTAAATAAGAATTTGTTCTTTAACTGACTTGCCTAGTTTATAAGACAGTTCTTATTTGATTAATGGTGGTCGGACTCATCTGTGAAGCTAGCCACAATAAGGATTAGCCACAAGTGGACTTTGCAGTTAGCCTTCAAAATAAAAGTATGGCATAATTCTACTATATATTATTTTTCATCACTGTCAATTACATTATTTTATTTTGAAGGCAAACCGCAAATTCCACTTGTGCCTAATTCTTATTGTGGCTAGCTTCATAACTCGGTCCGGTCGAGCCTCACTAGCCAGATGAAGCTAGCTGGCTGCTTATAACATTAACTTTGGGCAACAGGGTTAAGTAGCTGGCTAGCTATTTATTTTCATGAACAGAAGTTCAATTTCAATAGTCAAACAACCAGTGGCAACCTAGCTAAATCTTACAAGGATTCCTAAATCATTGCTAAGAATAATGAAAAGGACTGCAGTTTTCAGGCTGGTTGTATTGGTGCTAGCTACGTACCAAGCTAAAGCTAGCTACATACCAAGCTAAAGCTAGCTACGTACCAAGCTAAAGCTAGCTACGTACCAAGCTAAAGCTAGCTACCCCAGAAGTTTGCGGTCGAACAACGCGGTATTGTAAAAACATCGGTGTTTGCAGATATTTTTTTTTTGTACAGCTTTGACAGTGCTACTGTATCTTTTTTGACATGCAAAGATCCAAACGGAGTTCCATAGTATGTATGTATGTCGTGAAGCTAATAGCAGTGTCGCTATTACTGTGTAACTCCGGTAGGGCAACATCTGAAAAAAGCGCACTTGGTAGTGTGTACCGGTCCGCGACCAGTCGGCGAAAGCCAACATCACCCTCGACAGAGAACGGTTGATTGGTCAAGGGCAATGAATTCCATTTTCTTGGCGTTAATGGATTTCGCCTTTTGAGTTATCTTGCTGAAATGTTCTTACTCTTTCAAATGACTGCCGGACTTGTTGACTGGTTGATCCACACAGCAGACATTGTGGGCTAGGTTAGGAATGCTGTGTAGCGCTACATTTTACGTGGCGTCATTACGTCATGTACCTTCGTTATATAGGTCTGCACGTCAGCTTTGGCATCGGTTTTGTACATCGGGCGTTAACCTAGACATCGGTGATGTTGGTATTTTTAGCTAATATCGGCCGATACGATATGTTCACCGATATATCGTACATCCCAATTTGGTTATATATATTTTTGGTTTTTACCCTCTGGCCATAGCTAGCTATTCAGTTAGCTAGCTATTAGCTAACTAACTAAGCTACAGAGATGGTTAACAGAACCAATCGCGTCTCATTAGCTAGCTAAATGAGATCAAGCAGAACTGTGCAACTCGATTGTTCTGAGTTGTGCACCCCCTAGCTCTAGCTGAGACCAGAGGCTTGGATGACTTGTCTCCTGTGGCACTAACTAGTTTGATGATGATGATAATAATATCTAAAAACCATTGATTAGCCCTGTACGCAGGCAAGAAGGCCAGTCCAAACATCAGCTCACTAGGCCATAGGTGCTTAACTCTGTTGTGCACACATTAATACTACTAATTATAAACCACTAATGCTACTAATTATAAACCACTAATACTACTAATTATAAACTACTAATTATAAACCACTAATACTACTAATTATAAACCACTAATACTACTAATTATAAACTACTAATTATAAACCACTAATACTACTAATTATAAACCACTAATACTACTAATTATAAACCACTAATACTACTAATTATAAACCACTAATACTACTAATTATAAACCACTAATGCTACGTCCCAAGTAGCATCCTGTTCTCGTAATCTGTGCTGCCCAATCCAGGTCCTCCTGTTTTTTTCTTTCTTTCTACTAGTAGTTAATTGCACTCACCTGGTGCCCCCGGTCTGAATTAGTCCCTGGTTTTAGAAAGCGAGGATGAAAACCAGAAGTGTTTAGGCCCTACAGGACCTGGATTGGGCAGCCCTGCTCTACATAGGGCACTAGTTCTGACCAGAGCTCTATGGGCCTTGATCAAATGTAGTAGATTTTCTATTAAACACAGTGTGGTTGAATCTGTCGTCCCAGACGGAGAGCTCAACGTGCTGGATGACATCCTCACCGAGGCCCCTGACCAGGATGACGAGCTCTATAACCCTGAGAGTGAACAGCACGTCAACCAGAAAAAAGGTACTTTTTTTTTTTAACCACACAGTTCTGAGAATTGGCAGATTTAAAAAGCCTATATTGGTTAGCCCGAGTCTGTTTGTGCCGTCAATGCTAAATCCACTCATAGTAATCATTCCGGTTTGTAATGGCGCTGGCAAGAGCGCAAACGGATGGTTGAATAAGGGTGCACACGTAAAATAAAATAAAAATTAAACCCTGATGCTTCTTACTACTTTTAGCTTCTATTGAATTCAGTATCGAATCCCAAATAGACCCAAGAGCACTAAACAGACCAGGTTAGATATTGACCTTTTTAATATTTGAAGATGAATGACTTTTCCCGCCCTCCAGGGTCTAAGAGGAAGAACAACCGAGGGGATAACCACGTGCTGAAGCGTCTGCGACCCACGGCTCACACCACCGCCAGACAGGCTACTAAGAGATCAGCCCCCTCGGCTGGGGCCAGCGGTAAAAAGCCAGTCAACTCCAGGAGGGGACGGCACCCCTCCGAGTACGATACTGATAGTTACTATGAGGACAGGAAGACCCATCCTATAAGAGATGGTGGGGCGCAGAGAGGGGAGCCTCCCAAAGCAGCCCACCCTGACAAGCCCCTTGGCCGCAGGAAGACCCATCCTATAAGAGATGGTGGGGCGCAGAGAGGGGAGCCTCCCAAAGCAGCCCACCCTGACAAGCCCCTTGGCCGCAGGAGAGAGCCAGACAGACACAGGATCATGCCTGAGCTCACCACCGAGGTAGGAGCTGCTTTACCAAGGATTATGGGGGGGGAGGGGGGGGATTACTTTAGCATAGCTGCAGGGCTGTTCAATTCTGGTCCTGGTGGGCATGAATCGTTTCTACCTGGTAGATATTGGCACTCACCTGCTGTCCACAAGTGAAAACCTTCCAGGGTAGCCATTGAACAGCGCATAGTATATAACTTAATCCAAGCCACACATGGTTTCTGTCCCAAAATCAAATAGTAAATGGCTTCATTTTTATCCGGTGACAACGGAAGTTCAACGTTATTTGGCCGGGAGCCACAAGTATATGAGCTTACAATGAAAAGGCAAGATGCATGGCCATCATACTGATACTGTTTAGACCTATCACAGAAAGAATGGAGTCCGCTACATGTCCTTATGTTTTGCTTAAAGTTAATCTGGCATTTTACTGGGGACAAGTAGGCTGGCTACACCCGGACAAGTAGGCTGGCTACACCCGGACAAGTAGGCTGGCTACACCCGGACAAGTAGGCTGGCTACACCCGGACAAGTAGGCTGGCTACACCCGGACAAGTAGGCTGGCTACACCCGGACAAGTAGGCTGGCTACACCCGGACAAGTAGGCTGGCTACACCCGGACAAGTAGGCTGGCTACACCCGGACAAGTAGGCTGGCTACACCCGGACAAGTAGGCTGGCTACACCCGGACAAGTAGGCTGGCTACACCCGGACAAGTAGGCTGGCTACACCCGGACAAGTAGCAGAGAGAAGTAGATCCGCAGAGCGCTGTCGGCTGATAGAATGCCTTCTGGTGAATTCTCAAGTGCAACTGAAGCACAAAAAAATGAGTCTGATGCAGAAATGACAAAAATACGCCTTTTTTTTAGATGTACGTTTACAACACACAGGAAGATATTTCTTCATTTTTTTTTCCCTGCTTGAAAAAAAACGGAATTGTTAACACGACCCCTAGTTGAACTTGGTACCAAAGTAAATGGCTGAATTAATACTTTTACTCCTCTCCGTTTTTATTTTTTAAAATGTATTTAACCTTTATTTACCTACGCAAGTCAGTTAAGAACAAATTCTTATTTTCAATGACGGCCTAGGAACAGTGGGTTAACTGCCTTGTTCAGGGGCAGAACGACACCCAGCTCGGGGGTTTGAACTTGCAAACTTCTGGTTACTAGTCCAACGCTCTAACCACTAGGCTACCCTGCTACCGTTGACCTAGCAACTCCAGACTCGACACAGACGCAGCGTGTAGGAGACACTCAGAGCCAGTACTGCATGTGCGTAAACTTTGTTCACTCACTCAATGCCTCTCGATCACATTCGCTTGTCCAAACTCAACAAAAATACAATTCTGTAGCTTCTATCTACAGTGAAGAGGCGACTCTGGGATGCTGGCCTTCTAGGCAGAGTTCCTCTGTCCAGTCTCCATGTCAACAGTGAAGAGGCAACTCTGGGATGCTGGCCTTCTAGGCAGAGTTCCTCTGTCCAGTCTCCATGTCAACAGTGAAGAGGCAACTCTGGGATGCTGGCCTTCTAGGCAGAGTTCCTCTGTCCAGTCTCCATGTCAACAGTGAAGAGGCGACTCTGGGATGCTGGCCTTCTAGGCAGAGTTGCAAAGGAAAAGCCATATCTCAGACTGGACAATAAAAATAAACGATTAAGATGAGCAAAAGAACACAGACACTGGACAGATGAACTCTGCCTAGAAGGCCAGCATCCCAGAGTCGCCTCTTCACTGTTGATGTTGAGACTGGTCAGAGGAACTCTGCCTAGAAGGCCAGCATCCCAGAGTCGCCTCTTCACTGTTGATGTTGAGACTGGTCAGAGGAACTCTGCCTAGAAGGCCAGCATCCCGGAGTCACCTCTTCACTGTTGATGTTGATACTGGACAGAGGAACTCTGCCTAGAAGTTCAGCATCCCAGAGTCGCCTCTTCACTGTTGATGTTGAGACTGGTGTTTTGCGGATACTATTTAATGAAGCTGCCAGTTGAGGACTTGTGAGACGTCTGTTTCTCAAACTAGACACTCTAATGTACATGTTATTTCGCTAGCTTTAAATTCTGTAATTTTACTCCATCTTGCATTAGTGAACTCTCACTCCACTTGCTACACATTGAGCCGCTTTGATTGGCCAACATAACCAACAGGCTACCAGTCAGCTGCCAGTTGTTTTTTTATGGGGTGCACCTCATAAAAACAAAAGGCTAAATTGAAAAGTTAGTTTTTATTAAATTAATCATTTGAAATGGTATGTCCTTGTATGTAACATTGTCACATATTTTAGGCCTATAAGAAAGTTGGACACTACCGGTATCTTCTCACATTTCAAAGTGTTTTAGTCTGTAATTAACATTGTTTTGCGAACAGTAATTTAACAGATTCAACATTTCTACATGCCGTGTTGCGTTATTCAAATGTGTTTAACTTTATAACATGAGTGGCGCTAATATGATACAGTCCAGACTCCCAGTGGTTCCTCAGGACAGACTAGAGTCAGTATGAGAGAGGAGATAACAACTCAGCCCAGCCTCCCAGTGGTTCCCCGGGACAGACTCCCAGTGGTTCCCCGGGACAGACTCCCAGTGGTTCCCCGGGACAGACTCCCAGTGGTTCCCCGGGACAGACTCCCAGTGGTTCCCCCGGGACAGACTCCCAGTGGTTCCCCCGGGACAGACTCCCAGTGGTTCCCCCGGGACAGACTCCCAGTGGTTCCCCCGGGACAGACTCCCAGTGGTTCCCCCGGGACAGACTCCCAGTGGTTCCCCCGGGACAGACTCCCAGTGGTTCCCCCGGGACAGACTCCCAGTGGTTCCCCCGGGACAGACTCCCAGTGGTTCCCCCGGGACAGACTCCCAGTGGTTCCCCCGGGACAGACTCCCAGTGGTTCCCCCGGGACAGACTCCCAGTGGTTCCCCCGGGACAGACTCCCAGTGGTTCCCCCGGGACAGACTCCCAGTGGTTCCCCCGGGACAGACTCCCAGTGGTTCCCCCGGGACAGACTCCCAGTGGTTCCCCCGGGACAGACTCCCAGTGGTTCCCCCGGGACAGACTCCCAGTGGTTCCCCCGGGACAGACTCCCAGTGGTTCCCCCGGGACAGACTCCCAGTGGTTCCCCCGGGACAGACTCCCAGTGGTTCCCCCGGGACAGACTCCCAGTGGTTCCCCCGGGACAGACTCCCAGTGGTTCCCCCGGGACAGACTCCCAGTGGTTCCCCCGGGACAGACTCCCAGTGGTTCCCCCGGGACAGACTCCCAGTGGTTCCCCCGGGACAGACTCCCAGTGGTTCCCCCGGGACAGACTCCCAGTGGTTCCCCCGGGACAGACTCCCAGTGGTTCCCCCGGGACAGACTCCCAGTGGTTCCCCCGGGACAGACTCCCAGTGGTTCCCCCGGGACAGACTCCCAGTGGTTCCCCCGGGACAGACTCCCAGTGGTTCCCCCGGGACAGACTCCCAGTGGTTCCCCCGGGACAGACTCCCAGTGGTTCCCCCGGGACAGACTCCCAGTGGTTCCCCCGGGACAGACTCCCAGTGGTTCCCCCGGGACAGACTCCCAGTGGTTCCCCCGGGACAGACTCCCAGTGGTTCCCCCGGGACAGACTCCCAGTGGTTCCCCCGGGACAGACTCCCAGTGGTTCCCCGGGGACAGACTCCCAGTGGTTCCCCGGGGACAGACTCCCAGTGGTTCCCCGGGGACAGACTCCCAGTGGTTCCCCGGGGACAGACTCCCAGTGGTTCCCCGGGGACAGACTCCCAGTGGTTCCCCGGGGACAGACTCCCAGTGGTTCCCCGGGGACAGACTCCCAGTGGTTACTGATGTCCCTCTGTGTTCTGTAGAGACTGAGGGTTAGGTTACTGATGTCCATCTGTGTTCTGTAGAGACTGAGGGTTAGGTTACTGATGTCCATCTGTTCTGTAGAGACTGAGGGTCAGGTTACTGATGTCCCTCTGTGTTCTGTAGAGACTGAGGGTTAGGTTACTGATGTCCATCTGTTCTGTAGAGACTGAGGGTTAGGTTACTGATGTCCATCTGTTCTGTAGAGACTGAGGGTCAGGTTACTGATATCCATCTGTTCTGTAGAGACTGAGGGTTAGGTTACTGATGTCCATCTGTGTTCTGTAGAGACTGAGGGTTAGGTTACTGATGTCCATCTGTTCTGTAGAGACTGAGGGTCAGGTTACTGATGTCCATCTGTTCTGTAGAGACTGAGGGTCAGGTTACTGATGTCCCTCTGTGTTCTGTAGAGACTGAGGGTTAGGTTACTGATGTCCTTCCTCTGTAGAGACTGAGGGTTAGGTTACTGATGTCCATCTGTTTTGTTGTCTAGAAGCTGAGTCCTCCCAGCGAGGAGGGCAGGGTCAGCCCCTCTAAGGAAGCAGCAGAAGAAGAGGGGGCATCAGACCAGGAGACGGGCAGCACGGCCGAGTCCTCCGAGGGACACCAATCCAACATGGAGGAGGAGGGAGAGGAAGATGAAGAGGAGGGCGAGGAGGAAGAGTATGAGGTGCAGGAAGTGGATCAGAGAGCCAAGAATGCTCCAAATGATTACGACATTCGCAGTGAAGTCAGCGACTCCCGGTCTGAGTCTGTGTCCTTCTCTGAGGGCGAGTCTGTTCTCTCCGGCTCTGCCTCTGAGGCTTCAGGTAAAACACACCTGCTCAACATTCACGTGGGCTATGTCCCAATTTATGTCCCTCTTCCCAAGTGTGCACTTGTTCACTTCCCTTCATGGATTAAGAAGGAAATGACTGGAATAAGAAAATGGTGGGAACTCCCCTCTAGTCTATTTGCTTACACCAATTCAATGGTTGATACATTTGTGGGAAGTAGTGAACAAGTGTACAATTCAGGAAGAAGAGATTATTGGGACACTCTCTTAGGCTTTATGAAAATTCTGAAATTACACCTTTTACACTTCGGATTTAAAAATGACCCAATGCACTGACTGTTTATACCAGAACTCCCCAAAAACATATTTAGTATGGTGAACCTGTTAACGGAAAGCCCCGGTCAGCAGTTAGATGTGAGTTGTCCACTCCGGTAACCTACACCACTCTGCCTGTTTAAAAACCTCTTACATTTCCAGCAAATTACACTGGTTGTCCCTCAATGAATAACGCCTATCATTTCCCATGCAGATGTAACCTACTGATATTAGAACAGGGAATATGGTAGGTCTACCTCTCGTTAGCCTCCCGCACTGGTAGGACAGTTATCTGACTTATAGGTCCGTGTCAGACTCCGTTACATGCAGACAAGTTTGATAAGGCTGAGGGAGACTCCGTTACACGCAGACAAGTTTGATAAGGCCGAGGGAGACTCCGTTACACGCAGACAAGTTTGATAAGGCTGAGGGAGACTCCGTTACACGCAGACTAGTTTGATAAGGCTGAGGGAGACTCTGTTACACGAAGACTAGTTTGATAAGGCTGAGGGAGACTCTGTTACATGCAGACAAGTTTGATAAGGCTGAGGGAGACTGTTACATGCAGACAAGTTTGATAAGGCTGAGGGAGACTCTGTTACATGCAGACAAGTTTGATAAGGCTGAGGGAGACTCTGTTACACGAAGACTAGTTTGATAAGGCTGAGGGAGACTCTGTTACATGCAGACAAGTTTGATAAGGCTGAGGGAGACTCTGTTACATGCAGACAAGTTTGATAAGGCTGAGGGAGACTCCGTTACACGCAGACAAGTTTGATAAGGCTGAGGGAGACTCCGTTACACGCAGACAAGTTTGATAAGGCTGAGGGAGACTCATCAATTCAGTCACAACAGATGAGAGGAATAAGGCTGAAGATCATTAGTCAACTGGCGATTCATAACATTGGAATCGGTTTTATTAGCGATGCACCCTTTTGGATCGGTCTGGGCTCCCGCGGACTGATGCACTAGCGCCTTAAACATTTGAATCGGGGACCGATGCTTATCTGTTAGTTGTTATATCCTTAAAGCACACTGCCCATTTTGTGTCTTTTCATTGCTGAAGAATCAATGTATCGATCTTTCTCTTGTTCTGAGTGTTGTTTTTGTTGCAGCCATGCCATGTGCTATGAATAAGTTATTTGCACGTATTTGAAAACTGCGTGGTGTTCTCCAGGTTCTGAGAAAACGCACGAGAAACTGTCATCGTCTGTCCGCGCTGTCCGCAAGAACCAGAACAGCAAGCTGAAGTACGTGATACGAGACGCCCGCTTCTTCATGATCAAGAGCAACAACCATGAGAACGTGTCCCTGGCCAAGGCTAAGGTATCTTAAAGGGATGTTGGGAAATTCTAGCACACATATACCAGTGTTCTACTTCCCCAGAGTCGGATACCATTTTCATGTCTCTGTGTGCAGTATAAAAGAAGTTAGCAATGTTACCGTATCTATAGACTTCGTCGTTGCGCTAGCGCTAGTTAGCATTGGCACGTGAAACTACTACGGACTTTGTATGTCTGTGCGTGCACTATAGAATGCTATAAGTAGAACAGGGGCCTTGTATGCCAGGATTTCACAGTATCCCTTTAACTCAGAAGCTATGTACCAAATGGCACCCTACTCCCTACGTAGTGCACTGCTTGTGACCGACGGTATTGCCATGGTTAAAAGTAGTGCATCATATAGTGAATACGGTGGCTTCGGGGAGGTCGGGTGGCTTCGGGGGAGGTCGGGTGGCTTCGGGGGAGGTCGGGTGGCTTCGGGGGAGGTCGGGTGGCTTCGGGGGAGGTCGGGTGGCTTCGGGGGAGGTCGGGTGGCGTCGCGGACGTAACCATAGTCTCTTAGGAAGACTGTACAAAACACTGTCAAATGCCTTTTGAACTGCAGAAAATGTACCGAAATAAAAGTTGGTATGAAAATGTTTCACCATGTTGAATACAAGCAAAACGGTTGGATGTTGACTTTGTTATTTCCAGGGTGTGTGGTCCACTTTGCCTGTTAATGAGAAGAAGCTGAACGCTGCCTTCCGCTCCGATCGCAGTGTCATCCTGGTCTTCTCAGTCAAGGAGAGTGGCAAGTTCCAAGGTGAAGTTCATATGGTTAATATGTATGTACACGTTTCATTCCTCCAGCTCCAGCAGAAGTGTTGAGGCTCCCCCAGGACTGGAGTTGGCTTTCCCCATGTATGTGTTTCATTCATCTCCAGCAGAAGTGTTGAGGCTCCCCCAGGACTGGAGTTGGCTTTCCCCATGTACAGTGCCTTGCGAAAGTATTCGGCCCCCTTGAACTTTGCGACCTTTTGCCACATTTCAGGCTTCAAACATAAAGATATAAAACTGTATTTTTTTGTGAAGAATCAACAACAAGTGGGACACAATCATGAAGTGGAACGACATTTATTGGATATTTCAAACTTTTTTAACAAATCAAAAACTGAAAAATTGGGCGTGCAAAATTATTCAGCCCCCTTAAGTTAATACTTTGTAGCGCCACCTTTTGCTGCGATTACAGCTGTAAGTCGCTTGTGGTATGTCTCTATCAGTTTTGCACATCGAGAGACTGACATTCTTTCCCATTCCTCCTTGCAAAACAGCTCGAGCTCAGTGAGGTTGGATGGAGAGCATTTGTGAACAGCAGTTTTCAGTTCTTTCCACAGATTCTCGATTGGATTCAGGTCTGGACTTTGACTTGGCCATTCTAACACCTGGATATGTTTGTTTTTAAACCATTCCATTGTAGATTTTGCTTTATGTTTTGGATCATTGTCTTGTTGGAAGACAAATCTCCGTCCCAGTCTCAGGTCTTTTGCAGACTCCATCAGGTTTTCTTCCAGAATGGTCCTGTATTTGGCTCCATCCATCTTCCCATCAATTTTAACCATCTTCCCTGTCCCTGCTGAAGAAAAGCAGGCCCAAACCATGATGCTGCCACCACCATGTTTGACAGTGGGGATGGTGTGTTCAGCTGTGTTGCTTTTACGCCAAACATAACGTTTTGCATTGTTGCCAAAAAGTTCAATTTTGGTTTCATCTGACCAGAGCACCTTCTTCCACATGTTTGGTGTGTCTCCCAGGTGGCTTGTGGCAAACTTTAAACAACACTTTTTATGGATATCTTTAAGAAATGGCTTTCTTCTTGCCACTCTTCCATAAAGGCCAGATTTGTGCAATATACGACTGATTGTTGTCCTATGGACAGAGTCTCCCACCTCAGCTGTAGATCTCTGCAGTTCATCCAGAGTGATCATGGGCGTAGTGTACTGAATATGGTCTGTCCTCCTGTGTGTAGTGTACTGAATATGGTCTGTCCTCCTGTGTGTAGTGTACTGAATATGGTCTGTCCTCCTGTGTGTAGTGTACTGAATATGGTCTGTCCTCCTGTGCGTAGTGTACTGAATATGGTCTGTCCTCCTGTGTGTAGTGTACTGAATATGGTCTGTCCTCCTGTGTGTAGTGTACTGAATATGGTCTGTCATCCTGTGTGTAGTGTACTGAATATGGTCTGTCCTCCTGTGTGTAGTGTACTGAATATGGTCTGTCCTCCTGTG
Source organism: Oncorhynchus mykiss (assembly GCF_057628025.1). Taxonomy (NCBI): domain Eukaryota; kingdom Metazoa; phylum Chordata; class Actinopteri; order Salmoniformes; family Salmonidae; genus Oncorhynchus; species Oncorhynchus mykiss. The sequence goes on along the minus strand of NC_143033.1, from coordinate 4,259,049 downwards.
TGTAGTGTACTGAATATGGTCTGTCCTCCTGTGTGTAGTGTACTGAATATGGTCTGTCATCCTGTGTGTAGTGTACTGAATATGGTCTGTCCTCCTGTGTGTAGTGTACTGAATATGGTCTGCCATCCTGTGTGTAGTGTACTGAATATGGTCTGTCCTCCTGTGTGTAGTGTACTGAATATGGTCTGTCCTCCTGTGCGTAGTGTACTGAATATGGTCTGTCCTCCTGTGTGTAGTGTACTGAATATGGTCTGTCCTCCTGTGTGTAGTGTACTGAATATGGTCTGTCATCCTGTGTGTAGTGTACTGAATATGGTCTGTCCTCCTGTGTGTAGTGTACTGAATATGGTCTGTCATCCTGTGTGTAGTGTACTGAATATGGTCTGTCCTCCTGTGTGTAGTGTACTGAATATGGTCTGTCCTCCTGTGTGTAGTGTACTGAATATGGTCTGTCCTCCTGTGCGTAGTGTACTGAATATGGTCTGTCCTCCTGTGTGTAGTGTACTGAATATGGTCTGTCCTCCTGTGTGTAGTGTACTGAATATGGTCTGTCATCCTGTGCGTAGTGTACTGAATATGGTCTGTCCTCCTGTGTGTAGTGTACTGAATATGGTCTGTCCTCCTGTGTGTAGTGTACTGAATATGGTCTGTCATCCTGTGTGTAGTGTACTGAATATGGTCTGTCCTCCTGTGTGTAGTGTACTGAATATGGTCTGTCATCCTGTGTGTAGTGTACTGAATATGGTCTGTCCTCCTGTGTGTAGTGTACTGAATATGGTCTGTCCTCCTGTGCGTAGTGTACTGAATATGGTCTGTCCTCCTGTGTGTAGTGTACTGAATATGGTCTGTCCTCCTGTGTGTAGTGTACTGAATATGGTCTGTCCTCCTGTGTGTAGTGTACTGAATATGGTCTGTCCTCCTGTGCGTAGTGTACTGAATATGGTCTGTCCTCCTGTGCGTAGTGTACTGAATATGGTCTGTCCTCCTGTGTGTAGTGTACTGAATATGGTCTGTCCTCCTGTGTGTAGTGTACTGAATATGGTCTGTCCTCCTGTGTGTAGTGTACTGAATATGGTCTGTCCTCCTGTGTGTAGTGTACTGAATATGGTCTGTCCTCCTGTGCGTAGTGTACTGAATATGGTCTGTCCTCCTGTGTGTAGTGTACTGAATATGGTCTGTCCTCCTGTGCGTGCAGGTTTTGCCAGGCTGTCCTCGGAGTCTCATCATGGAGGGTCTCCCATCCACTGGGTCCTGCCTGCTGGGATGAACGCCAAGATGCTGGGTGGGGTGTTCAAGATTGACTGGATCTGCCGGTAAGGCCTAAACCATGCCTTTTTATAATGTGGTAGCTATAATTCAAATGTAACTTCAGACAAAATTAATTACGGGAGATTTTCCTAGTCCTAGACTGAAAGAACTCTATGGATAATCTCCATATAATTTTACCTTTATTTAACTAGGCTAGTTAAGAACAAATTCTTATTTTCAATGACGGACTAGGAACAGTGGGTTAACTGCCTGTTCAGGAGCAGAATGACAGATTTGTACCTTGTCAGCTCGGGGGTTTGAACTTGCAACCTTCCGGTTACTAGTCCAACGCTCTAACCACTAGGCTACCCTGCCGCCCCTAAAGAGCTTTTAACCGCCCCTTGGTGTTTTGTCGTCCCAGACCTGTTTTTAAAACTTCTGCTCTAAACCATTTTGTTTTCAGACGGGAGTTGCCGTTCACTAAAACGGCTCACCTCTCCAACTCGTGGAACGAACACAAGCCTGTAAAGATCGGCCGAGACGGACAGGTAAACATTATTGATTAATCATTTCTATCCATGAGTCAGTCGGGCCCAGTCGCAGTGCCGGACCGCGCATTGGACCCCTGGGCATGGGTTGAAAAACCCCGCCCTGTGACCTTCCAGTCTATTTGTCCCCACATCTGTCTCCTCCTCTAATTCACCTCCTATATACACTACGTGACCAATAGTATGTGGACACCTGCTCTGTCGAACATCTCATTCCAAAATCATGGGCATAAATAAGGAGTTGGTCCTCCCCTTTGCTGCTATAACAGCCTCCAACTCTTCTGGGAAGTTTTTCCACTAGATGTTGGAACTTTGCTCCCGAGTGGCTCAGCGGTTTATGGCACCGCTTCTCAGTGCAAGAGGCGTCAATACAGTCCCTGGTTCGAATCCAGGCTGTATCACATCCGACCGTGATTGGGAGTCCCATAGGGCGGCGCACAATTAGCCCATCCGGGTTTGGCCGGGGTAGGCCGTTACGGTGAATAAGAGTTTGTTCTTAACTAGTTAAATAAAGTTTAAATAAATGTTAAATGAAAACAATTCTGTGGGGTCTCCATTCAGCCACGAGCATTAGTGAGGTCGGCGATTAGGCCTGGCTCGCAGTCAGTTCAAATTTATCCAAAGGTGTTCGATGGGGTTGAGTTCAGGGCTCTGTGTTAGCCAGTCAAGTTCTTCCACACCGATCTTGACAAACCATTTCTGTATGGACCTCGCTTTGTGCAATGGGGCATTGTCATGCTGAAACAGGAAAGGGCCTTCCTCAAACTGTTGCCACAAAGCTGGAAATACAGAATGTACGCTATGCTGTAGCGTTAAGATTTCCCTCAACTGGGGCCTAGGCCAAACCCTAGTCCTAGACTGAAAGAGACGAAAAATATTGTAAACCATAAAAACAGCCTCAGACCATTATTCCCCCTCCACCAAACTTTACAGTTGGCATTCGGGCAGTTAGTATTCTCCTGGCATCCGCCAAACCCAGATTTGTCCGTCAGACTGCCAGATGGTGAAATGTGATTCATCACTCCAGAGAATGTGTTTCCATGCTCCAGAGTCCAATGGCGGTGAGCTTTACATCACTCCAGCCTTGGCATTGCGCATGGTGATCTTAGGCTTGTGTGCGGCTGCGCCGTCATGGAAACCCGACAAACAGTTCTTGTGCAAAGGTTACTTCCAGAGGCAGTTTGGAACTCGGTAGTGAGTGTTGCAACCGAGGACAGACGATGTTTACGCTCTTCAACACTCTGCGATCCCGTTCTGTGAGCTTGTGTGGCCTACCACTTCGCGGCTGAGCCGTTTTTGGTCCTAGACGTTTCCACTTCACAATAACAGCACTTGCATTTGACGGGAGCAGCTCAGGGAGGGCAGAAATTTGCCGAACTAACTTGTTGGAAAGATGGCATCCTATGACTGTGCCACGTTAACAGTCACTGAGCTCTTCAGTAAGGTAACTGTTTGTCTATGGAGATTGCATGGCAGTGTGCTCAGTTTTATACACCTGTCAGCAACGGTTGTGGCTGAAATGGCCTAATCCATTAATTTGAAGTTGAAATATATCTGTATCTATCGGTCTCGTCTAATTCACCTCTTTAGACAGAGCCTTCACAATTGACTTTTTCCACATTTTAATGTGTTAAAGCCTGAATTTATAATAGATTAAATTGACATTTTGGGTAACTTTTGGGTAAGGCACTTAACATCAGTTTCTTGACCGAATCTTTTAATTCTGAGGCTCCGTATCAGTGAGTGTGCAAATTCTCTCAGTTTCTCGCAGGAATTTGGGACTTTGCTAATTTTCTCATGCCGAAACCAGATTAGATACAAAGCGATTAAAAAAACGTTAAAAGACAAAAATATAATATTAGCAATGTCACTAAGCAAAAGACAAGCAACTACAATGTCAAAACATGATTTTTTTGCCATGTTCAGTACCATTTGCTTGATTTTAAAGACCCGTGAGACTATGGTGTATTGTCATTAGCTAGCTAACTAACATTGGCATGCTAGCAATGCTAGTGTTTTTTTATCCATAAAATGAAGTGGGCAGAGAACAAACTCCTTTTCAATTAGATTTTAAATATTATTTTGCAATTATCAGTAAATGTGAAAACAACAAAAGCAATAGGCACCATAAAAGTATTTAACAAATTAGAAAATGAATCTCGATATGTTATACCCCTGTCTGTTAGGTGTTATAAACTCTTTGTTTGCATGGCAGGACCAGTCAAAGACCGACTCTGGTGTTGTGTCAACATTAAAACGAGAATGGACTGTCCCAGGGGACGCAACAACACTGGCACATACACAGATGCAGTTCTCATGCAATTATCAGTAGTTAATAACAGTCAGTACACATACGTTCACATAGCTATGAGCTAGCATGTTGTAAAGTAGTTAGTTACTGCCCTGGCGTCATCTCCATTATCTTGAGCAAAAGAAAAGAAAGCATATGACAGAATAGCTGTCAATACACTGCATATTAGTCCACAATTTCTCTGACATTTGGCTCGTAGTTCTTGCGCAAGAAATAAATGGAGACAGTGTTCATGGATCTAACAAACAGGTAAAGGCCAAACTCACTTAAGTAAAATGGTAGAAATAGGCCTGTTTTTTTTTTTTTGTGTGTTTTTTTAAAAACGTTGTGGCTGTGGTAACTAGTGATGACTTAGACTTGTCTTGACCCTAGTTACTGCCCTGATGACACAGACAGCTTCATCATCAACAGTAATGTGTGTTATGTTGGGGCGGCAGGGTAGCCTAGTGGTTAGAGCGTTGGACTAGTAACCGGAAGGTTGCAAGTTCAAACCCCCGAGCTGACAAGGTACAAATCTGTCGTTCTGCCCCTGAACAGGCAGTTAACCCACTGTTCCTAGGCCTTCATTGAAAATAAGAATTTGTTCTTAACTGACTTGCCTAGTTAAATAAAGGTGTAAAAAAAAAAAAAAAAAAAAAAATGTTAATTACCCAGCCAAGCAGATACAAGGAGTAGTCATTTTGGTTGTAAAAGTGCATTATCAAAGAGCTTTGTTCTCTCTTTAGAACAAAATGCAATTGACCACTTGGCTGTCTATTGTATCACAGGCCCTCCCAGTCAACACCACCTCGTAAGACCGCGGTTCCCAAACTAGGGGTCGCCAAGTGGGGGTCACCTGTTGTAAAAATGGGGTCTTGGGAGCGTTTGGACACACCTACTCATTCAAGGGTTTTTCTTCATTTTTACTATTTTCTACATTGTAGAATAGTAGTGAAGACATCAACACTATGAAATAACGTATGGAATCATGTAGTAACCAAAGAAGTGTTAAAATAAGCAAAGAGAAACGACAGTCCATTACTTTAAGAAATGAAGTTCAGTCAATCTGGAAAATTTCAAGAACTTTGAAAGTTTCTTCAAGTGCAGTCGCAAAAACCATCAAGCGCTATGATGAAACTGGCTCTCATGAGGACCTCCACAGGAAAGGAAGACCCAGAGTTACCTCTGCTGCAGAGGATAAGTTCATTAGAGTTACCAGCCTCAGAAATTGCAGCCCAAATAAATGCTTCCGAGTTCAATTAACAGACACATCTCAACATCAACTGTTCAGAGGAGTCTGGCCTTCATGGTCAAATTGCTGCAAAGAAAGCACTACTAAAGGACACCAATAAGAAGAAGAGACTTGCTTGGGCCAAGAAACACGACCAATGAACATTAAACCGGTGGAAATCTGTCCTTTTTAGTCCGAGTCCAAATTTGTGATTTTTGGTTCCAATCACTGTGTCTTTGTGAGATGCAGAGTAGGTGAATGGATGATCTCTGCATGTGTGGTTCCCACTGTGAAGCATGGAGGAGGAGGTGTTTTGCTGGTGACGCTGTCTGTGATTTATTTAGAATTCAAGGCACACTTAACCAGCATGGCTACCACAGTATTCTGCAGCGATACGCCTTCTCATCTGGTTGTGGGTCTGCAAAATTAAGCAAATGGGATTGAACTCATGACAAAGTTATGTTTCGACATTATAGTGGCTGTTGATGTTTTGGTTTGTGTTTTTTTTAGTGAAATTGCAAATATTTTATTATTGTCATTTTAACTCTGATTTAACTACCGGTATGTATCTATTCTAATCTGGTTACGGCATGAGGAAATTCATCAAGTCCCAAATTCACACAAGATACTGCAAGATTTTACTCACTCACGGATACAGAGCCTCGGAAATAAAAGGTCTGTTCACAGATTAGGAGCCACTCCCTAAAAAGAAACAGACACTGGGGAGACAAATTCACCTTTCAGAAGGACAACCTTAAACACAAGGCCAAATAAACACTGGAGTTGCTTACCAAGGCAACGTTGAATGTTCCTTGAATGGCCTCGTTACCAGTTTTGATTTAACTAGATTTTTGGCCTTGAGAATCTATGGCAAGACTTTTTTTTAAAAATGGGTGTCAAGCACTGATCAGCACTTGGAAGAATTTTTAAAAGAATATGCAAATATTGACCAATCCAGGAGTGCAACTCTCTAGGAGATTTACCCAGAAAGACTCACTGCTTCAATCACTGCATTGAAAGGTACATTGAAAATGTATTGACTCAGTGGTGTGATACTTTGTATTTCATTTTCAAACATTTCTAAAAACTTGTTTTCACTGTGTTTGTGTGATATATATATATATATATATATATTTTTTTTTACCATTTTGAATTCCGGCTATAACATGACAAAACGTGGAATAAGTCAAGGGGTATGAATACTTTCTGAAAGCACCATCTAGCCAATGAAGAGAACATACTATCCATCCTCCTGAAGTGCTGACCTGCTGCACCCTCGACAACCACTGTGATTATTATTATTTGACCCAGCTGGTCATTTTATGAACATTTGAACATCTTGGCCGTGTTCTGTTATAATCTCCACCCGGCACAGCCAGAAAAGGACTGGCCACCCCTCATAGCCTGGTTCCTCTCTAGGTTTCTTCCTAGGTTTTGGCCTTTTTCTAGGGAGTTTTTCCTAGCCACCGTGCTTCTACACCTGCGTTGCCTGCTGTTTGGGGTTTTAGGCTGGGTTTCTGTACAGCACTTTCAGATATCAGCTGATGTAAGAAGGGCTTTATAAAATTAATTTGATCCCTTGTCTCGCTAACTATTCACTGTCATGCAAATTACCCTAAAGAGTGACCGGCGGCTAACCAATTAATGGTTAACTGTTAGCATCCCAAAGGGGGAATAGTTAAGACTAACTAACTTGAACTTAGATTCACAGAGATTCTATGGGTTGATCTACTAATCTGTCCCCCCCTTCCGGCCCTGCAGGAAATGGAGCCAGGGTGTGGAATGCAGCTGTGTGTGACGTTCCCCCAGGACGAGAGCATTAACTTGTTTCAAGTTATTCATAAAATGCGACACAAGAGGAGGATGCCTTCGGAGCCGCGCTCTCGAGGACGCCCGCCGCACAGAGAGCCCACCCGAGGCGACCCGGGAAGGTTAGACATTGTTATTTAGACTGCTAGTGAGCTCTTGTGATGACGGAGCGGTTCTGATATGATCATCTAACCGTCCTTCCCAGAGTTCTCTACTCTCATCACATCCCCACGAAGAAGGGTACCTGAAATCCTCTGGTCTGCTGCCTAGGACTGTTTACAGCAGCTCTGAGGAGGATAGATCTATCTATCTATGGCCCAGCGCTAACCACGGTGTCACTATGGCCCAGCGCTAACCACGGTGTCACTATGGCCCAGCGCTAACCACGGTGTCTCTGCGGCCCAGCGCTAACCACGGTGTCTCTGCGGCCCAGCGCTAACCACGGTGTCTCTGCGGCCCAGCGCTAACCACGGTGTCTCTGCGGCCCAGCGCTAACCACGGTGTCTCTGCGGCCCAGCGCTAACCACGGTGTCTCTGCGGCCCAGCGCTAACCAGGGTACTAGTAGTTTGAGTCTGGTTTGTTTCTGTCTGCACGTGGTGGTGATGTGTAAAGAAACCGGTTTTAATTTGGGGGTCTTGATCTTTCCCTGTACTGAATAGTCTCAATTTAAACCCCCTCACTAGCTACTTATTAAACCACCAATGTTTTAGTTGAGTTTATACACACTTTTCAATAGTCCATAGGTTCACTGCTTGAATGCATTTCTCTAGGTAAGTTGTTTTAAATTGGTTCCCACAGTATTTTCTTTCTATCCTGGGGAGATGAACCTAGTCATGTAAGGGGACTTGGGAACCTAGTCATGTAAGGGGACTTGGGAACCTGGTCATGTAAGGGGACTTGGGAACCTGGTCATGCAAGGGGACTTGGGAACCTGGTCATGCAAGGGGACTTGGGAACCTGGTCATGCAAGGGGACTTGGGAACCTAGTCATGTAAGGGGACTTGGGAACCTGGTCATGCAAGGGGACTTGGGAACCTGGTCATGCAAGGGGACTTGGGAACCTGGTCATGCAAGGGGACCTGGGAACCTGGTCATGCAAGGGGACCTGGGAACCTGGTCATGCAAGGGGACCTGGGAACCTGGTCATGCAAGGGGACCTGGGAACCTGGTCATGCAAGGGGACTTGGGAACCTGGTCATGCAAGGGGACTTGGGAACCTGGTCATGCAAGGGGACTTGGGAACCTGGTCATGCAAGGGGACCTGGGAACCTGGTCATGCAAGGGGACTTGGGAACCTGGTCATGCAAGGGGACCTGGGAACCTGGTCATGCAAGGGGACCTGGGAACCTGGTCATGCAAGGGGACCTGGGAACCTGGTCATGCAAGGGGACCTGGGAACCTGGTCATGCAAGGGGACCTGGGAACCTGGTCATGCAAGGGGACCTGGGAACCTGGTCATGCAAGGGGACCTGGGAACCTGGTCATGCAAGGGGACCTGGGAACCTGGTCATGCAAGGGGACCTGGGAACCTGGTCATGCAAGGGGACTTGGGAACCTGGTCATGCAAGGGAACCTGGTCATGCAAGGGAACCTGGTCATGCAAGGGGACCTGGGAACCTGGTCATGCAAGGGGACCTGGGAACCTGGTCATGCAAGGGGACCTGGGAACCTAGTTGGTCAACGGTCGGTCAGTCGGTCATTGCCCCCCCCGCAGACTGGACTGAGGAAATTCATGTTGTTAAACCTTAACTTCATCAGGAATGAATGTCATCTGTTGGCAGTTAGGTGGTTAGGGAAACCTAAAGGACTAGGACAGGAGTGTTTCCATACCCCGACCTAAAGGACTAGGACAGGAGTGTTTCCATACCCTGACCTAAAGGACTAGGACAGGAGTGTTTCCATACCCCGACCTAAAGGGCAGGAGTGTTTCCATACCCTGACCTAAAGAACTAGGACAGGAGTGTTTCCATACCCCGACCTAAAGGACTAGGACAGGAGTGTTTCCATACCCCGACCTAAAGGGCAGGAGTGTTAGTTAGGAGGAGACCCAGAGGCAGAGTGATACAAACCCACCTCTTTCCCTTTTTAAGGCTTTAATGAACTGAGAATGACACCACAAGGAAGGGAAGGTCTAAGCCAAAGAGGGTCGGTCACTTTTTAGTTTTATAAAACGTCCGAAGTGAAGCTCATCCTGCGTTTTTGTTTTTGTTTTGATTGCAATGGACTGAGTCAATCAGCCCCTTTGCCCTCTCAGCCAGGCCCCTCCTTGTCATGTATTTGTGGCTGTAGACCCTAAACCATAAGATGGACTGTCTATATGAACTTCTGATTACTTAACCAGCAACGGTAACACAACTACAAGAAAGCGGTATGTTACCATTTTAACCAGCTCTTACTAATTTACCTGGTGACAGTTAACTCTGCTGTTTTATTTTTTTACATTTTAACTGTATCTGGTTGATTTTTAATTGAACAAGGTGTGGCGTTTCAGTGCGTACATTGTTTTATGTTGATGGCTAGTCAGAAGCAGTGACTATGTACGGGATAATCAACTCAGGGCTTTATGGACTTACATTATTTTCCAGAGAACGTATAGAGCCCCGAGTCGATTATCCCTTTTATACCATGGCTATATAGAAATGTCTTCCAACATCCACTGAAGTAGCTAGCCCGTTTACTGGATAGTTACAGTAGTTGCCGTGGTAACCAAACACTCGCTAGTTTAGCTAACCAAACCATCAGTACTAGCTTGCTATTACGAAAATCGAATTCAACAATAACAATACTGTTTTCAATTCAACTTTTACTTACAAAAAACAGCTCAAACAAAATATGTAAAAGTGAACTATACCCATTGAATTCCACCATGCAAATATACTGTGCGTTATAGGGAAATAATGCACGCTCTAGAATGCCCTTCAAGCCAATCAGAAAGGAGTATTCAACAATGCCATGATATAAATTGGTTTAATTGTTATATTGATTGGCTAGTCAGAAGCAATAACTATACTGGTTTAATGCAGATAATACAGTTTCTAGCTCGTTATTGGAACAACGTGGAAATGTACTAAAACTGTCACAAGAATTTTCATAATAATTAGTCAAAGACTCAGCTTATTCAAAATATTAGTACCGTTTATTCAGAGGACGTTCTGAAGTCCTCTATACAAAGACATCCATTTTATAGCTGCACACCTACATCCACACAAACGGTAGGTATCCTACGCACATACTTCCACACAAACAGTAGGTGAGTTTTATCCTTCTCCGTAGTTCTCACCACTGTGTATCACCACCCAGCCGACAGGTCCATTCCCCCGAGATTAGGGAAACCTTGAGAAGTACTCCCTATGCTCTCATAGGTTCCTCAGAGGCCTAGCCAGGTCGGTCCAAACACAGTTTTAATTGTTCTACGGTATTTTCCTTCGGCCCCCACGTACAAGTTCAAATGCTAAGCTACGCCTTGCTCAGACAGTCTGTTTTTCCACTATACAGACACCTAATTCTGACTAAAACTACACGCATCATCAGATTATAATTTTATGATTCTAATCAATTTCATACAGTTATAAGGTTTCAGAGTGGAATTACTTTATCATTACCTTTCAACATTTAAATTATTTTATCAAAAACATGGGCCAACTCCCAAAGATGGATGCCAAGGAGGTAAATAACAGATGCCCCAAACCTCTTTTTTTTTTTTTTTTTTTAATTTATTTAAAAAAAAATATCTAACAAGAATGTACCTCAAGAGTTAAGCTACTGTAAACATCATGCTTAAGCTGCATGGAACTAACTGGTGAATTAGCTGCATGGAACTAACTGGTGAATTAGCTGCATGGAACTAACTGGTGAATTAGCTGCATGGAACTAACTGGTGAATTAGCTGCATGGAACTAACTGGTGAATTAGCTGCATGGAACTAACTGGTGAATTAGCTGCATGGAACTAACTGGTGAATTAGCTGCATGGAACTAACTGGTGAATTAGCTGCATGGAACTAACTGGTGAATTAGCTGCATGGAACTAACTGGTGAATTAACTGCATGGAACTAACTGGTGAATTAGCTGCATGGAACTAACTGGTGAATTAACTGCATGGAACTAACTGGTGAATTAACTGCATGGAACTAACTGGTGAATTAACTGCATGGAACTAACTGGTGAATTAACTGCATGGAACTAACTGGTGAATTAACTGCATGGAACTAACTGGTGAATTAACTGCATGGAACTAACTGGTGAATTAGCTGCATGGAACTAACTGGTGAATTAGCTGCATGGAACTAACTGGTGAATTAGCTGCATGGAACTAACTGGTGAATTAACTGTCTACAAGCAGTAAAATGTAATTGAGAGTATAATGGTTGATCAAGCAGTAAAATGTCACTGAGAATATAATGGGTGATAGTCTGCTCAGTATAACTGTCTGTAAGCAGTAAAATGTCATTGAGAATATAATGGGTGATAGTCTGCTCAGTATAACTGTCTGTAAGCAGTAAAATGTCATTGAGAATATGATAGTGATGGTGATGGTGATGGTCTGCTCAGTAGAACTGTCTGTACGTGTTTAGTGTTTTTAAACTACTACTATCAAAACATTCAATGAAATCTTCAGTTTTAGACATGAAAAAAGTTTCCACCCTTTTCTGGAGGTGGATACAATGGCAATATGACAGGTGATATGACAGGCGATATGACATGCGATATAGCCTAAATCACCTTTATTTCTCAATCTGTTAATTGTGTTATGGAATAATCTGTTCAGATTGCTTCAGAAATGTTTGTATTAGGATATTAGAGCACCGTCCTTTATCTGTTATAGGGCTACTAGGATGTTGTGCTGTATCTATGATGTTATAGGGCTACTGGGATGTTGTGCTCTATCTGTTATAGGGCTACTAGGATGTTGTGCTGTATCTATGATGTTATAGGGCTACTGGGATGTTGTGCTGTATCTGTTATAGGGCTACTGGGATGTTGTGCTGTATCTGTTATAGGGCTACTGGGATGTTGTGCTGTATCTGTTATAGGGCTACTGGGATGTTGTGCTGTATCTGTTATAGGGCTACTGGGATGTTGTGCTGTATCTGTTATAGGGCTACTGGGATGTTGTGCTGTATCTGTTATAGGGCTACTGGGATGTTGTGCTGTATCTGTTATAGGGCTACTGGGATGTTGTGCTGTATCTGTTATAGGGCTACTGGGATGTTGTGCTGTATCTGTTATAGGGCTACTGGGATGTTGTGCTGTATCTGTTATAGGGCTACTGGGATGTTGTGCTGTATCTGTTATAGGGCTACTGGGATGTTGTGCTGTATCTGTTATAGGGCTACTGGGATGTTGTGCTGTATCTGTTATAGGGCTACTGGGATGTTGTGCTGTATCTGTTATAGGGCTACTGGGATGTTGTGCTGTATCTGTTATAGGGCTACTGGGATGTTGTGCTGTATCTGTTATAGGGCTACTGGGATGTTGTGCTGTATCTGTTATAGGGCTACTGGGATGTTGTGCTGTATCTGTTATAGGGCTACTGGGATGTTGTGCTGTATCTGTTATAGGGCTACTGGGATGGGATGATGTGCTGTATCTGTTATAGGGCTACTGGGATGGGATGATGTGCTGTATCTATGATGTTATAGGGCTACTGGGATGGGATGATGTGCTGTATCTGTTATAGGGCTACTGGGATGTTGAGCTTTATCTATGATGTTATAGGGCTACTGGGATGTTGTGCTTTATCTTGTGTTTCCTTGTCTCAATTGTTTGCCTAATTCATGTAGGGGTCGGCCAGAGGAAAATGCCATTCACAACAGGAAACGGCCGAGGATTGATTATCCAGCAGAGTTCCCACAGAGACCAGGTTACTATTACTACCATATGAATTGGTACAGTATGAAAATGATCTATGTCCCTAATGTCACCCTATTCCCTATATAGTGCACTACTTTAGACCAGAGCCCTATGGAACCCTTTTCCCTATGTAGTACACTACATTAGACCAGAGCCCTATGGAACCCTTTTCCCTATGTCGTACACTACTTTAGACCAGAGCCCTATGGAACCCTATTCCCTATATAGTGCACTACTTTAGGCCAGAGCCCTATGGAACCCTATTCCCTACATAGTGCACTACTTTAGACCAGAGCCCTATGGAACCCTATTCCCTATATATAGTGCACTATTCTTGACCTGTGCCCGCCCACCATTTGGGCACATAACTACTTATTGTATTGGGTACAGTTTGTTGTTTATTATAAGGACAGGAAATGCCAACCCGATGGTCAGCCATGAGCAGTAGGTCTGTTAGGAACAAACCATGGTGCTGAAAGTCGTCGTTTATCAAACACTTCTACATTCGTTACTAAATTATGCCGTACGTAAATTATTGGGATTTATTTAACTGTCGCACACTATATATATATATATATATATATAAGCATGTTTTCATTGATAATTCAGAGCCATATTATATTTGTAAGGGCGTGAACGAGCACCAGAACCCCTGCCTGAAACTCTCCATATACTCTGGTAACAAAAACGCCCTCCGTTCACCCTCTGTGGTAACAAAAACACCCTCCGTTCACCCTCTGTGGTAACAAAAACACCCTCCGTTCACCCTCTGTGGTAACAAAAACACCCTCCGTTCACCCTCTGTGGTAACAAAAACGCCCTCCGTTCACCCTCTGTGGTAACAAAAACGCCCTCCGTTCACCCTCTGTGGTAACAAAAACGGCCTCATTTGCTGTATGGTTTGTAGATGTTGGAAGGGGGCCATGATCGTTCAGATAAAGTGCAATGGCAAATTTTGATGACATTTTTGTAGAGCTGTGGGCAGAATGTTGTCGTATTTTTCAATTATTCTGTTCAAACCATTTAAAGTAAATACAACAGCCCACGCTGTGAAAAATTACAATGATTAATTGTTCAATATTTCGTTTTATCAATTGATGTTTCTATGGCCTGCCTTGGTTTAGGCTCTGAGATCAATAGATTGATGTTTCTATGGCCTGCCTTGGTTTAGGCTCTGAGATCAATAGCTTGTGTTTCTATGGCCTGCCTTGGTTTCAGGCTCTGAGATCAATAGATTGATGTTTCTATGGCCTGCCTTGGTTTAGGCTCTGAGATCAATAGATTGATGTTTCTATGGCCTGCCTTGGTTTAGGCTCTGAGATCAATAGATTGATGTTTCTATGGCCTGCCTTGGTTTAGGCTCTGAGATCAATAGCTTGTGTTTCTATGGCCTGCCTTGGTTTAGGCTCTGAGATCAATAGATTGATGTTTCTATGGCCTGCCTTGGTTTAGGCTCTGAGATCAATAGATTGATGTTTCTATGCTCTGCCATTATTATAATCCCGGTGCGTCAAACACCTGTTTTGTGATTTGCGATTTGCCGTCAACTTCAAAATGTATAAATACCTTTGCTTTGGACAGCTGGTGCGCACAAGGTTTGGAGTATTTGTGTGTGTGTGTGCACGCACCTCGATAAATGTGGCCACGGGAAATAAACAGAAAATGGTGGCCGACGTTCTGCGGTCAGAGGTGATTGGACGGCCACCTGCTGCGCATGGACCAACGTTGGTGTTGGTCTGTCTTGTCCTTTTATTGGTTAACAGGATCTGAACGATAGAACGTGGTCTTGAAAACTACTTGGAGTTTCAAATGAAAGCTCAGTGGATCCATTCATGCAACCATATGGACAAAATGTTGAATCCAGATGAACGATTGTCTACTGTTACAACTATGGGTTACTATGGGTACATGTGACTGCTGTCTGAATGTCTACTGTTACAACTATGGGTTACTATGGGTACAAGTGACTGACTGCTGTCTGAATGTCTACTGTTACAACTATGGGTTACTATGGGTACATGTGACTGACTGCTGTCTGAATGTCTACTGTTACAACTATGGGTTACTATGGGTACAAGTGACTGACTGCTGTCTGAATGTCTACTGTTACAACTATGGGTTACTATGGGTACATGTGACTGACTGCTGTCTGAATGTCTACTGTTACAACTATGGGTTACTATGGGTACATGTGACTGACTGCTGTCTGAATGTCTACTGTTACAACTATGGGTTACTATGGGTACAAGTGACTGACTGCTGTCTGAATGTCTACTGTTACAACTATGGGTTACTATGGGTACAAGTGACTGACTGCTGTCTGAATGTCTACTGTTACAACTATGGGTTACTATGGGTACAAGTGACTGACTGCTGTCTGAATGTCTACTGTTACAACTATGGGTTACTATGGGTACATGTGACTGACTGCTGTCTGAATGTCTACTGTTACAACTATGGGTTACTATGGGTACAAGTGACTGACTGCTGTCTGAATGTCTACTGTTACAACTGGGTTACTATGGGTACAAGTGACTGACTGCTGTCTGAATGTCTACTGTTACAACTATGGGTTACTATGGGTACATGTGACTGCTGTCTGAATGTCTACTGTTACAACTATGGGTTACTATGGGTACAAGTGACTGACTGCTGTCTGAATGTCTACTGTTACAACTGGGTTACTATGGGTACAAGTGACTGACTGCTGTCTGAATGTCTACTGTTACAACTATGGGTTACTATGGGTACATGTGACTGACTGCTGTCTGAATGTATACTGTTACAACTATGGGTTACTATGGGTACATGTGACTGACTGCTGTCTGAATGTCTACTGTTACAACTATGGGTTACTATGGGTACAAGGGACTGACTGCTGTCTGAATGTCTACTGTTACAACTATGGGTTACTATGGGTACATGTGACTGCTGTCTGAATGTCTACTGTTACAACTATGGGTTACTATGGGTACAAGTGACTGACTGCTGTCTGAATGTCTACTGTTACAACTATGGGTTACTATGGGTACATGTGACTGCTGTCTGAATGTCTACTGTTACAACTATGGGTTACTATGGGTACAAGTGACTGACTGCTGTCTGAATGTCTACTGTTACAACTATGGGTTACTATGGGTACATGTGACTGACTGCTGTCTGAATGTCTACTGTTACAACTATGGGTTACTATGGGTACATGTGACTGCTGTCTGAATGTCTACTGTTACAACTATGGGTTACTATGGGTACAAGTGACTGACTGCTGTCTGAATGTCTACTGTTACAACTATGGGTTACTATGGGTACATGTGACTGCTGTCTGAATGTCTACTGTTACAACTATGGGTTACTATGGGTACAAGTGACTGACTGCTGTCTGAATGTCTACTGTTACAACTATGGGTTACTATGGGTACATGTGACTGCTGTCTGAATGTCTACTGTTACAACTATGGGTACAAGTGACTGACTGCTGTCTGAATGTCTACTGTTACAACTATGGGTTACTATGGGTACATGTGACTGACTGCTGTCTGAATGTCTACTGTTACAACTATGGGTTACTATGGGTACATGTGACTGCTGTCTGAATGTCTACTGTTACAACTATGGGTTACTATGGGTACAAGTGACTGACTGCTGTCTGAATGTCTACTGTTACAACTATGGGTTACTATGGGTACAAGTGACTGACTGCTGTCTGAATGTCTACTGTTACAACTATGGGTTACTATGGGTACAAGTGACTGACTGCTGTCTGAATGTCTACTGTTACAACTATGGGTTACTATGGGTACAAGTGACTGACTGCTGTCTGAATGTCTACTGTTACAACTATGGGTTACTATGGGTACAAGTGACTGACTGCTGTCTGAATGTCTACTGTTACAACTATGGGTTACTATGGGTACAAGTGACTGACTGCTGTCTGAATGTCTACTGTTACAACTATGGGTTACTATGGGTACAAGTGACTGACTGCTGTCTGAATGTCTACTGTTACAACTATGGGTTACTATGGGTACAAGGGACTGACTGCTGTCTGAATGTCTACTGTTACAACTATGGGTTACTATGGGTACATGTGACTGACTGCTGTCTGAATTGCATTTTATATGATACTATGGTATTTGGTATTGTAATGTTTTCCACTCTTTGGGGTGGTATTGTTATTAATCAGAGTGTGCGATATATAAAACCATAATGTTAAGTAGTATATTATGTATTCTTTGACGTGTGTGTTCATAAGTACCTATTCAAGATCGTATTGACTACTGGTGACTGACTATATCAGGACCGAACATTTAGGAAACCAGAGCTAGTGTCTCTACTGGTGACTGACTATATCAGGACCAAACGTAGAGAAACCAGAGCTAGTGTCTCTACTGGTGACTGACTATATCAGGACCGAACGTAGAGAAACCAGAGCTAGTGTCTCTACTGGTGACTGACTATATCAGGACCAAACGTTTAGGAAACCAGAGCTAGTGTCTCTACTGGTGACTGACTATATCAGGACCAAACGTTTAGGAAACCAGAGCTAGTGTCTCTACTGGTGACTGACTATATCAGGACCAAACGTAGAGAAACCAGAGCTAGTGTCTCTACTGGTGACTGACTATATCAGGACCAAACGTTTAGGAAACCAGAGCTAGTGTCTCTACTGGTGACTGACTATATCAGGACCAAACGTTTAGGAAACCAGAGCTAGTGTCTCTACTGGTGACTGACTATATCAGGACCAAACGTAGAGAAACCAGAGCTAGTGTCTCTACTGGTGACTGACTATATCAGGACCGAACGTTTAGGAAACCAGAGCTAGTGTCTCTACTGGTGACTGACTATATCAGGACCGAACGTTTAGGAAACCAGAGCTAGTGTCTCTACTGGTGACTGACTATATCAGGACCGAACGTTTAGGAAACCAGAGCTAGTGTCTCTACTGGTGACTGACTATATCAGGACCGAACGTTTAGGAAACCAGAGCTAGTGTCTCTACTGGTGACTGACTATATCAGGACCGAACATTTAGGAAACCAGAGCTAGTGTCTCTACTGGTGACTGACTATATCAGGACCGAACGTAGAGAAACCAGAGCTAGTGTCTCTACTGGTGACTGACTATATCAGGACCGAACGTAGAGAAACCAGAGCTAGTGTCTCTACTGGTGACTGACTATATCAGGACCGAACGTAGAGAAACCAGAGCTAGTGTCTCTACTGGTGACTGACTATATCAGGACCGAACGTAGAGAAACCAGAGCTAGTGTCTCTACTGGTGACTGACTATATCAGGACCGAACGTTTAGGAAACCAGAGCTAGTGTCTCTACTGGTGACTGACTATATCAGGACCGAACGTTTAGGAAACCAGAGCTAGTGTCTCTACTGGTGACTGACTATATCAGGACCAAACGTTTAGGAAACCAGAGCTAGTGTCTCTACTGGTGACTGACTATATCAGGACCAAACGTTTAGGAAACCAGAGCTAGTGTCTCTACTGGTGACTGACTATATCAGGACCAAACGTAGAGAAACCAGAGCTAGTGTCTCTACTGGTGACTGACTATATCAGGACCGAACGTTTAGGAAACCAGAGCTAGTGTCTCTACTGGTGACTGACTATATCAGGACCAAACGTTTAGGAAACCAGAGCTAGTGTCTCTACTGGTGACTGACTATATCAGGACCAAACGTAGAGAAACCAGAGCTAGTGTCTCTACTGGTGACTGACTATATCAGGACCGAACATTTAGGAAACCAGAGCTAGTGTCTCTACTGGTGACTGACTATATCAGGACCGAACGTAGAGAAACCAGAGCTAGTGTCTCTACTGGTGACTGACTATATCAGGACCAAACGTAGAGAAACCAGAGCTAGTGTCTCTACTGGTGACTGACTATATCAGGACCAAACGTTTAGGAAACCAGAGCTAGTGTCTCTACTGGTGACTGACTATATCAGGACCAAACGTAGAGAAACCAGAGCTAGTGTCTCTACTGGTGACTGACTATATCAGGACCGAACGT
The DNA here is from genome assembly GCF_057628025.1 of Oncorhynchus mykiss. Taxonomy (NCBI): domain Eukaryota; kingdom Metazoa; phylum Chordata; class Actinopteri; order Salmoniformes; family Salmonidae; genus Oncorhynchus; species Oncorhynchus mykiss. Next base: position 4,240,039 of record NC_143033.1, on the reverse strand, counting down.
TTAGGAAACCAGAGCTAGTGTCTCTACTGGTGACTGACTATATCAGGACCAAACGTTTAGGAAACCAGAGCTAGTGTCTCTACTGGTGACTGACTATATCAGGACCAAACGTTTAGGAAACCAGAGCTAGTGTCTCTACTGGTGACTGACTATATCAGGACCAAACGTAGAGAAACCAGAGCTAGTGTCTCTACTGGTGACTGACTATATCAGGACCGAACGTTTAGGAAACCAGAGCTAGTGTCTCTACTGGTGACTGACTATATCAGGACCAAACATTTAGGAAACCAGAGCTAGTGTCTCTACTGGTGACTGACTATATCAGGACCAAACGTAGAGAAACCAGAGCTAGTGTCTCTACTGGTGACTGACTATATCAGGACCGAACATTTAGGAAACCAGAGCTAGTGTCTCTACTGGTGACTGACTATATCAGGACCGAACGTAGAGAAACCAGAGCTAGTGTCTCTACTGGTGACTGACTATATCAGGACCAAACGTAGAGAAACCAGAGCTAGTGTCTCTACTGGTGACTGACTATATCAGGACCAAACGTTTAGGAAACCAGAGCTAGTGTCTCTACTGGTGACTGACTATATCAGGACCAAACGTAGAGAAACCAGAGCTAGTGTCTCTACTGGTGACTGACTATATCAGGACCGAACGTTTAGGAAACCAGAGCTAGTGTCTCTACTGGTGACTGACTATATCAGGGCCGAACGTTTAGGAAACCAGAGCTAGTGTCTCTACTGGTGACTGACTATATCAGGACCAAACGTTTAGGAAACCAGAGCTAGTGTATTTTTGTAGACAGAGAGGTGTTACATCGGGACATACTCGCCAGTCAGTGAATCAGCTTCTCTCTCTTCGTACAGGCTTTACACTGGACCCTCGCAACCCGCCAGTTGACCGGTAAGTACCTCACAACAGACTCACCTTTGACCCCAAATATAAACCCTAGCCCATAGGCACTTGTGTAGCTTGGAGAGGATTGGGTAGGGTATAAGCAATACAGTAAACCTTTCACCTGGCCTATCAGGCCAAGACAAAGCTGGCACCATATTGCTTCCATCAACCCAGTCCTCTTAGTGCTCCACAAGTGACAAGTGGTCGATGTTAGGGCACGTGGTTCCTCTCCACCAATCATTCCCAAGTCTTCTTCTTTCCACCAATCATTTCCTTGCCCTTCCTCTCTCCACCAATCATTCCCAGCCCCTTGCCCTCCCCCAACCAATAATCAGTCCATTTTTTCCCCAAGGCGGTTCCCCACTGGAGTGAGGAGAGATGTTTTTCTCAATGGGGTGAGTTCAGGGGCACCCTGCTATTGCTTTCAGTTATATATTAAACTGTCATTGATATTAACATGTGGTTCATTTGATCCCCAGTCCTATTGATAGTAACATGATGTGGTTAATTTGATCCCCAGTCCTATTGATAGTAACATGATGTGGTTAATTTGATCCCCAGTCCTATTGATAGTAACATGTGGTTAATTTGATCCCCAGTCCTATTGATGGTAACATGATGTGGTTAATTTGATCCCCAGTCCTATTGATAGTAACATGATGTGGTTAATTTGATCCCCAGTCCTATTGATAGTAACATGATGTGGTTAATTTGATCCCCAGTCCTATTGATAGTAACATGTGGTTAATTTGATCCCCAGTCCTATTGATAGTAACATGATGTGGTTCATTTGATCCCCAGTCCTATTGATAGTAACATGATGTGGTTAATTTGATCCCCAGTCCTATTGATAGTAACATGATGTGGTTAATTTGATCCCCAGTCCTATTGATAGTAACATGTGGTTAATTTGATCCCCAGTCCTATTGATAGTAACATGATGTGGTTAATTTGATCCCCAGTCCTATTGATAGTAACATGATGTGGTTAATTTGATCCCCAGTCCTATTGATGGTAACATGATGTGGTTAATTTGATCCCCAGTCCTATTGATAGTAACATGATGTGGTTAATTTGATCCCCAGTCCTATTGATAGTAACATGATGTGGTTAATTTGATCCCCAGTCCTATTGATAGTAACATGATGTGGTTAATTTGATCCCCAGTCCTATTGATGGTAACATGATGTGGTTCATTTGATCCCCAGTCCTATTGATAGTAACATGATGTGGTTCATTTGATCCCCAGTCCTATTGATGGTAACATGATGTGGTTAATTTGATCCCCAGTCCTATTGATAGTAACATGTGGTTAATTTGATCCCCAGTCCTATTGATAGTAACATGATGTGGTTAATTTGATCCCCAGTCCTATTGATGGTAACATGATGTGGTTAATTTGATCCCCAGTCCTATTGATAGTAACATGATGTGGTTAATTTGATCCCCAGTCCTATTGATAGTAACATGTGGTTAATTTGATCCCCAGTCCTATTGATAGTAACATGATGTGGTTAATTTGATCCCCAGTCCTATTGATGGTAACATGATGTGGTTCATTTGATCCCCAGTCCTATTGATGGTAACATGATGTGGTTCATTTGATCCCCAGTCCTATTGATGGTAACATGATGTGGTTCATTTGATCCCCAGTCCTATTGATAGTAACATGATGTGGTTCATTTGATCCCCAGTCCTATTGATAGTAACATGATGTGGTTAATTTGATCCCCAGTCCTATTGATGGTAACATGATGTGGTTAATTTGATCCCCAGTCCTATTGATGGTAACATGTGGTTAATTTGATCCCCAGTCCTATTGATAGTAACATGATGTGGTTAATTTGATCCCCAGTCCTATTGATGGTAACATGATGTGGTTCATTTGATCCCCAGTCCTATTGATAGTAACATGATGTGGTTAATTTGATCCCCAGTCCTATTGATAGTAACATGATGTGGTTAATTTGATCCCCAGTCCTATTGATAGTAACATGATGTGGTTAATTTGATCCCCAGTCCTATTGATAGTAACATGTGGTTAATTTGATCCCCAGTCCTATTGATGGTAACATGATGTGGTTAATTTGATCCCCAGTCCTATTGATAGTAACATGTGGTTAATTTGATCCCCAGTCCTATTGATAGTAACATGATGTGGTTAATTTGATCCCCAGTCCTATTGATAGTAACATGATGTGGTTAATTTGATCCCCAGTCCTATTGATAGTAACATGATGTGGTTAATTTGATCCCCAGTCCTATTGATAGTAACATGTGGTTAATTTGATCCCCAGTCCTATTGATAGTAACATGATGTGGTTAATTTGATCCCCAGTCCTATTGATAGTAACATGTGGTTAATTTGATCCCCAGTCCTATTGATAGTAACATGTGGTTAATTTGATCCCCAGTCCTATTGATAGTAACATGTGGTTAATTTGATCCCCAGTCCTATTGATAGTAACATGTGGTTAATTTGATCCCCAGTCCTATTGATAGTAACATGATGTGGTTAATTTGATCCCCAGTCCTATTGATGGTAACATGATGTGGTTCATTTGATCCCCAGTCCTATTGATAGTAACATGATGTGGTTAATTTGATCCCCAGTCCTATTGATAGTAACATGATGTGGTTAATTTGATCCCCAGTCCTATTGATAGTAACATGATGTGGTTAATTTGATCCCCAGTCCTATTGATAGTAACATGTGGTTAATTTGATCCCCAGTCCTATTGATAGTAACATGATGTGGTTAATTTGATCCCCAGTCCTATTGATAGTAACATGATGTGGGTAATTTGATCCCCAGTCCTATTGATAGTAACATGATGTGGTTCATTTGATCCACAGTCCTACAACGATTACATGAGAGAGTTCCACCACACCATTGGGCAGCCTCCTCCTTGGCAAGGAATGGTATGTTAAAAATGATTTAGAATGTACATGTTACATGTTCTAGAATCTACAGTAGATGCTAAATGTTCTAGAATCTACAGTAGATGCTAAATGTTCTAGAATTGGTCATTGGGCCCGAATCGGGCCCTTTGTCCCTAAGCAATTAGTATGTCTAGTCCTAAATGTGGGACTTGGTAAAAAAATGTCCATCTGACGCTAGTGGTAATTTATCATACCATCCTGGTCAGCAGCATACCACCCTGCATCCCACTACAGGCTTACTTCTGAAGCTAGGCAGGGTTGGTCCTGGTTGGTCCCTGAATGGGAGACCAGATGCTGCTGGAAGTGGTGTTGGAGGGCCAGTAGGAGGCACCCTTTCCTCTGGTCTAAAAAAATATCCCAATGGCCCAGGGCAGTGATTTGGGACATTGCCCTAAGTAGGGTGCTGTCTTTCAGATGGAACGTTAAACGGGTGTCATGACTCTGTGGTCCCTAAATATCCCATGGCACTTAACGTAAGAGTAGGGGTGTCAACCCCGGGGTCCTGGCTAAATTCCCAATCTGGCCCTCATATCATCACGATCACCTAATTATCCCCAGTTTACAAAATGGCTCATTCATCCCCCTCTCCCGTGTTGCTATAAATGAGAATGTGTTCTCATTCAACTTTAAAAATGTTTTTAAAAAAAGGGTCAAATAAAATATCAATCTCCCTCTTGCCTTCATTATGTGCTTTCAGTAAATTGACCTGATGTCTAACTATGCTCAATCTGAATGACTGATAGCGCGTGATCTTCATCTAGATTGGTTGATTGCCAGTATCTGATGGTATGAAAGATATTTGTACTGTGCTAAATCGTTCTCTGCTGAGAATTAAACTCGCCCCAGCTTTTCACCCTGAAATCTACTATTTACATATTATTCTAACAAATTTCCCCTACATAAAGGAGGAGATCCTTCTGACTTTGTTTATTTGGAATTTGGACGGTAGTTATCTTGCCTTTTCCAAAGTTTTAGAATCTCTGGCCAACTGATACCTAAGAACTTCTTTCTTTCTCCACTTCCTCTATTCGTAATGTGCACCAATCCGGTTTTAGACTTGGACATAGCAGTGTTTCAGCTGCTTGTTTCAGATCAGTGTCTGTACTGTATAAACCTGTCAGCAACGGGCGTGGCTGAAGTAGTCCAATCCACTCATTTTTGAAGGGGTGTCCACATACTGCTGTGTGTGTGTATATATAGTGTTGATACATCTCTATCTAGTTTCATATATCTACATCTCTATGGTTTGATAAATCAAAAGAGAAAAATGCAGCTAAACGAAAGACCTGATTGGTCGAAACAGGTTGCCGTATGCGACCTTCTGTAATATAATAGGCTGATCTGCTCCTACACTGACCACTTTATCTACCTGCCATTCAGGGGACTTTTTTTTTCCCACTGACCTGTTCATCCATTAATTGTATAAATCTAATAAGATGCTCCTTTTCGTCTGTAGGCACAGTACCCTGGGATGGAGCAGCAACCTCACCACCCGTTCTACCAGCACCATCCTCCTCCTCCCCAGTCACACCCACCCTATGCTGGGCAACACCCTGTACCACACGAAGCCCGCTTCAGAGAACCTGTACCACACGACGCCCGCTTCAGAGAGAAGAGACTTGTCCGCTCCTATAGCTCCAGCGTGGTAAACGCTTATTTCTGTCTGCTCTGATGTGATTTACTTGTTTTAAAAGAGGACATTCACACTTGGAGGGCAGTGGAAGTTGATTTAAAAACGCAACAGAAAATTACAAATGAAGACTTAAGGGCTGAATTAATTACTTTTAGTTTTTTTTATCAATATAAAGAAGAGCTTTTATCAAAATCCACTGAGTGGCTGGATATCCTCGGCACTTCAGTTTACTCCTAGTGCACCTTGTTTGGAGCGAGATGGTGTCGGTGTTCCCTTGTCTTTTGTAGTGACCACTTGTTTTGCCATACGACACAACTGTGGAAATGTTTCATTTAGTTACAATACAGGTGTTATGAGTAGTTTGCTCCACTGAGCTCGTACTTGATAGGTGTCCAGTGCCCAGCCTACCCAACAGAAGGACTGTGCATTACCCATTCACATATCAAATGTTCACTTCAATGTGTTAATGTCCAGAGGGGTGAGTTTTTAACTAGTGAACGCCACATCTCTCTCCCTCTGCAGCATGACTATGATATGCGCGTGGATGACTTCCTGAGACGGACCCAGGCCGTGGTGACCAGTCGCCGCAGCCGTCCGCGGGAACGAGACAGGCAAAGGGAGCGAGAACGGCCCAGAGATGCCCGCCGGGACCGAGATCGTGGACGCGACCGGGAGAGAGACAGGATCAGGGACAGGGAGAAGGAGAAGGAGAGGGGGCACTACAGGAGATAATCAGGGACTAAAATCAAACAGCAAGTCCTCTGCAGTAGTTTATTTTACCGCGTTTCCTTTTTATAAATAAGCTGTGTCTTTTTAAGTGATTGTGTACTCTTGTTTTTTTTACCGTTATGTTGTCAAGTCATCCGCTCATGTGTATCATAAAAGCAGTGTAACTGAACAAAGGCAGTACCAGGAGAAAGGGGTTTGGAGCGTCAAACTATTGCAGATGTTTATGTTCGTTTGTTTTAGTTTCTTCCTGAGACCCAGACAGACAGTAATGACTTTTTAAATGTTTTTCATTCCACATTGTGTTTTTGTGTTGTTCATAATTGTACCTGGTTCACATTTAAGATGTTACTACTTCAAGGGGTGTAATTGAGTTGTACTGAATCTGTTGTAGTAAATCTCTTTTGTTTCCTGGTCTTTTTAGTTTCAAGACGTTTCAAGTTTTTTTTTAACCGGTCCAGAAGCAAAAAGCAATATTGTCTGTCTAGATCTTGATTTTCTGAAGTTTAAATCCAGACTCTAATCAGTGCTGTAAGGCGATGAGAGAATGTTTGCTTGGGGGGGGGGGGGGGGGGAAAGTATGTTTTGAAGGTCTGTTTTGTACAACAAAAATACTGTGTATTTTACTACTGTCGTCAGTTGATAAGTAAAAGACTGGTCTGGATTGATTCACTTTACAGAAACTGTTTTTACTCAGAACTGAGTATATTTTTTTTAAGGCATTCAAACCTTTATGAAACCAGTCATAACACCTTTGTGTGTTGAAGTATAATAAATAATAGAACGCTTTACATCACGATGAACATCGTAATCAATGGTTCGTATATACACTGATAGGGGGCGCTGTGTCGTTCGTATATATATATACTGATAGGGGGCGCTGTGTCGTTCGTATATATATACTGATAGGGGGCGCTGTGTCGTTCGTATATATACTGATAGGGGGCGCTGTGTCGTTCGTGTATATACTGATAGGGGGCGCTGTGTCGTTCGTATATATACTGATAGGGGGCGCTGTGTCGTTCGTATATATACTGATAGGGGGCGCTGTGTCGTTCGTATATATATACTGATAGGGGGCGCTGTGTCGTTCGTATATATACTGATAGGGGGCGCTGTGTCGTTCGTGTATATATACTGATAGGGGGCGCTGTGTCGTTCGTGTATATATACTGATAGGGGGCGCTGTGTCGTTCGTATATATACTGATAGGGGGCGCTGTGTCGTTCGTATATATACTGATAGGGGGCGCTGTGTCGTTCGTGTATATATACTGATAGGGGCCGCTGTGTCGTTCGTATATATACTGATAGGGGGCGCTGTGTCGTTCGTATATATACTGATAGGGGGCGCTGTGTCGTTCGTATATATACTGATAGGGGGCGCTGTGTCGTTCGTGTATATATACTGATAGGGGGCGCTGTGTCGTTCGTGTATATATACTGATAGGGGGCGCTGTGTCGTTCGTATATATACTGATAGGGGGCGCTGCGTCGTTCGTGTATATACACTGATAGGGGGCGCTGTGTCGTTCGTATATATACTGATAGGGGGCGCTGTGTCGTTCGTATATATACTGATAGGGGGCGCTGTGTCGTTCGTATATATACTGATAGGGGGCGCTGTGTCGTTCGTATATATACTGATAGGGGGCGCTGTGTCGTTCGTATATATACTGATAGGGGGCGCTGTGTCGTTCGTATATATACTGATAGGGGGCGCTGTGTCGTTCGTATATATACTGATAGGGGGCGCTGTGTCGTTCGTGTATATATACTGATAGGGGGCGCTGTGTCGTTCGTATATATACTGATAGGGGGCGCTGTGTCGTTCGTATATATACTGATAGGGGGCGCTGTGTCGTTCGTATATATACTGATAGGGGCGCTGTGTCGTTCGTGTATATATACTGATAGGGGGCGCTGTGTCGTTCGTGTATATATACTGATAGGGGGCGCTGTGTCGTTCGTATATATACTGATAGGGGGCGCTGTGTCGTTCGTATATATACTGATAGGGGGCGCTGTGTCGTTCGTATATATACTGATAGGGGGCGCTGTGTCGAAGCCACCGTACCTCCATCTTGGCACTCCCTCACCCTTTGTAAAACATCTATTTTAATTTATTACAGACACCTGTAAGGGTGTAAAGTGACCCAGTGTAGAAAGCCTAGTGGTTAAGCGCGTTGAGACAATAACCGAAAGGTCGCTGGTTCGAATCCTCGACCGGGCAAGGTGTAAAAAAAAATTATAATAATCTGCCTTTGAACAAGTCAGTTAACCCCCAACAACAACTGCTCCCCGGGTACCGATGTCGTGGATTAAGGCAGCCCCCCCCACACCTCCCTGATTCAGAGGGGTTGGGTTAAATGCTGAAGACATTTCAATTCAACACATTGTTGTGCAACTGACGAGGTATCCCCAACTGACGAGGTATCCCCAACTGACTAGGTATCCCCTTTGTCTCTGTGTGACAGAAGTGTTTGCGGTGCTGCTGGTGGAAAAGTCATCCTTTTAAAGCAGCCTTCAGGTATGGGTGTTAATGGTGGGTCGCGACGTGTCAGAGTAAATGTATAATTTCATTAATTACTGGAATTGATTTGGCCAAGTGCATCTGCGGTCTTTCTGCTCTTAGCAGCGGTCTCTGCGCTTAGCAGCGGTCTCTCTGCAGCGGTCTCTGCACTTAACAGCGGTCTCTGCACTTAACAGCGGTCTCTGCGCTTAGCAGCGGTCTCTCTGCGCTTAGCAGCGGTCTCTCTGCAGCGGTCTCTGCGCTTAGCTGCGGTCTCTCTGCAGCGGTCTCTGCGCTTAACAGCGGTCTCTCTGCAGCAGCCGCTTAGCAGCGGTCTCTGCTGTGTGAGAGGGAGATGCCCATGTGGTTCGCGGTTCACCAGATCTTTTCTCTGCAGTTGTGTTGATAACTCTGCGACACAGGACGCAGCGCTGTGGTTCAGCAGCACATGATGCCCTGCCAGCCCCTGACTTGTCATTCCCACTCGCCATCACTCACCGCTGTCATCAAATGGACTCACGTTAGCCACATTTCTGACTGAGCTCAATTGATAATGAAACGCAAATACAAGGATGAGTTTCTCTCTTTCATACACACTTTGAGAAATAACGAGGAGCGCCCACAATGTGTTTTGTGCCGGGAAGTGCTTAACCTTTAGTAACGAGTCTCTCTTAAAATAAATAAAACGCCACGTCCTGACCAAACAGCCACAGCATGATGGTAAACCCAGTGAGCTATGTCAGAACAGGGCAGCATGATGGTAAACCCAGTGAGCTATGTCAGAACAGGGCAGCATGATGGTAAACCCAGTGAGCTATGTCAGAACAGGGCAGCATGATGGTAAACCCAGGGAGCTATGTCAGAACAGGGCAGCATGATGGTAAACCCAGTGAGCTATGTCAGAACAGGGCAGCATGATGGTAAACCCAGTGAGCTATGTCAGAACAGGGCAGCATGATGGTAAACCCAGTGAGCTATGTCAGAACAGGGCAGCATGATGGTAAACCCAGTGAGCTATGTCAGAACAGGGCAGCATGATGGTAAACCCAGTGAGCTATGTCAGAACAGGGCAGCATGATGGTAAACCCAGTGAGCTATGTCAGAACAGGGCAGCATGATGGTAAACCCAGTGAGCTATGTCAGAACAGGGCAGCATGATGGTAAACCCAGTGAGCTATGTCAGAACAGGGCAGCATGATGGTAAACCCAGGGAGCTATGTCAGAACAGGGCAGCATGATGGTAAACCCAGGGAGCTATGTCAGAACAGGGCAGCATGATGGTAAACCCAGGGAGCTATGTCAGAACAGGGCAGCATGATGGTAAACCCAGGGAGCTATGTCAGAACAGGGCAGCATGCTTCAGGGAAACGGTGGTTCAGGGAAACAGTGGTTCAGGTTCAGGGAAACAGTGCTTCAGGAAACGGTAGTTCAGGGAAACAGTGGTTCAGGGAAACGGTGGATCAGGGAAACGGTGCTTCTCTCTCATCGTAGTATATGTGAGTTTCTCTTTCAAACAATCCCCTGGTCTTGTAAATTACACAGCTAATAGCTAACATTAGCCAAAGCAAGCTAGCTAGTTACTGATGGTGCAACCCTAAGTAACGGTACAGATGGATAAATGACCAGGCCTACTGTACATCTTACTGTAGAAATGATCTGGCCTACTGTACATCTTACTGTAGAAATGATCTGGCCTACTGTACATCTTACTGTAGAAATGATCTGGCCTACTGTACATCTTACTGTAGAAATGATATGGCCTACTGTACATCTTACTGTAGAAATGATCTGGCCTACTGTACATCTTACTGTAGAAATGATCAGGCCTACTGTACATCTTATTGTAGAAATGACCAGGCCTACTGTACATCTTACTGTAGAAATGATCTGGCCTACTGTACATCTTACTGTAGAAATGAATCAGGCCTACTGTACATCTTACTGTAGAAATGATCAGGCCTACTGTACATCTTACTGTAGAAATGATCAGGCCTACTGTACATCTTCAGGGATGCTGGTCCATGTTGACTCTACAAGGTGTCTAAAGCGTTCCACAGGGATGCAAGCTTTCACCTGGATTCACCTGGTCAGTCTATGTCATGGAAAGAGCAGGTGTTCTTAATGTTCAGTGCAATCAGAAAGTATTCAGACCCCTTCCCCTTTTCCACATGTTACGTTACAGCCTGATTCTAAAATGGATTAAACGACCTCATGAAGCTGGTTGAGAGAATGCCCAGAGTGTGCAAAGCTGTCATTAAGGCAAAGGGTGGCTACTTTGAAGAATCTCAAATATAAAATATATTTAGATTTTTTAACACTTGTTTGGTTTGATTCTATATGTGTTATTTCATAGTTTTGATGTCTTCACTACTATTCTACAATGTAGAAATTTGTAAAAATAAAGAAAAACCCTGGAATGAGTGAGTAGGTGTGTCCAAACTTTTGACAGTTTATCAGGTGCACTCATCTAGTACTGGGTCGGACCCCCCTTTGCCTCCAGAACAGCCTGAATTCTTTGGGGCGTGAAAACATTGCTCAATTGGTATCAAGGGATTTAACATGTGGCAGGAAAACTGTCACCAGGCTGTACCGTTGACACTAGGCAAGATGTGGCCATGGATTCTGCCAATAGCATGACAACAGGAACTGGGATTCATCAGCCTAGGTTTTTCCTCTCCTCAATTGTCCAGTGCCCACAGGAGACACTTCTTCTTGTTTTTTAGCTGATAGGAGTGAAACACGGTCGTCTCCTGTAATAGAATGTGGTCATCTCCTGTAATAGAATGTGGTCGTCTTCTGTAATAGAACCATCCATGACGAGGACCGACGAGTTGTGGGTTCTGAGATGTCGTTCTGCGCACCACTGTTGTCCTGCGCCGTTATTTGTCTGTTTGAGGCCCGCCTGTTAACTTGCATGATTCTTCCCTTTCTCCTTCAACCTCTCATCAACCAGCTGTTAACTTGCATGATTCTTCCCTTTCTCCTTCAACCTCTCATCAACCAGATGTTATCGCCCACAGGACTGCTGCTGACTGGATGTTTTGGTTTGTTGCATCATTCTCAGTAAACCCGAGACACTGTCGTGCGTGAAAAGCCCAGGAGGCCGTTTCTGAGGTACTGGAACCGATGCACCAGGCACTGATCATACCAGGCTCAGTCACTTAGGGCACTAGTTTTGTCCAGTCTGATGTTTAATCGAACAGTAACTGAATGCCTCGATGCCTGTCTGCCTGCTTTATATAACAAGCCACATGACTCCACTGTCTGTAGGAGTGAAAAATGTTGTGTGAAAGGGTGGTGTACCTAATAAACTGGCCACGGTGTATTTAAGCCTAATAATACATCACTAATAGTAATATGACCCGCAGATCATCAGCTGCCTCCTCCACACACACACACACACACAAACACAAACACGTGTGACTCAAATCATTAGTACTGTAACCTTTCTGTGTCAACCCAGTGAACTGTGTGTGTGTCTTTCTAACCTCAATATAGATGTGTGTATCTGGGTATCTCCTGTAGAAAATGGTCCTCTTGTTGAACTCTTGGTTTCCATCCTTCTTGAACCCACCATGTTCTTATGGTGTCGCCAGATCAGATCACAGATCACATCAGATCGCAGATCAGATCAGATCACAGCATACTGACCTGGTGCTACACGACACAGATACAGACAATACAATGGAGATGGACAGAAGGAAATAGAGGTTTGTACTGATTGAACATCAGATGTGATCAAATCAAAGTTTATTGGTCACATGATGTAGGCTAATTGCTGTAGTGAAATGCTAATTGCTGTAGTGAAATGCTAATTGCTGTAGTGAAATGCTAAATGCTGAGGTGAAATGCTAATTGCTGTAGTGAAATGCTAATTGCTGTAGTGAAATGCTAATTGCTGTAGTGAAATGCTAAATGCTGAGGTGAAATGCTAAATGCTGTAGTGAAATGCTAAATGCTGTAGTGAAATGCTAATTGCTGTAGTGAAATGCTAAATGCTGAGGTGAAATGCTAAATGCTGTAGTGAAATGCTAAATGCTGTAGTGAAATGCTAATTGCTGTAGTGAAATGCTAAATGCTGAGGTGAAATGCTAAATGCTGTAGTGAAATGCTAAATGCTGGGCTCTTCTTCTCAGTGCAGTACACAAATAAAATGTATTTATAAAGCCCTTCGTACATCAGCTGATATCTCAAAGTGCTGTACAGAAACCCCCCAGCCCAAAACCCCCAAACAGCAAGCAATGCAGGTGTAGAAGCACAGTGGCTATGAAAAACTCCCCAGAAAGGCCAAAACCTAGGAAGAAACCTAGAGAGGAACCAGGCTGTGGGGGGGTGGCCAGTCCTCTTCTACACATCCACCATTACCTTCGGTGGCGATATCTGTTAATGATCATGTAATAACAACGTATTTTTTTCCTCAGCGATCTACACACAATACCCCATAACGACAAAGTAAAAACAGTTTTTTTGAAATTTTGCAAATGTAAAAACCTTATTTACAGAAGTAAATTGAGCTCAGGTGCATCCTGTTTCCATTGAGATGTTTCTACAACTTGATTGGAGTCCACCTGTGGTAAATTCAATTGATTGGACAGGATTTGGAAAAGCACACACCTGTCTATATATATATTTTTACCTTTATTTAACTAGGCAAGTCAGTTAAGAACAAATTCTTATTTTCAATGACGGCCAATGACGGCCAAGCCAGAGCACAAACTTGAACCCGATCAAACATCTCTGGAGAGATCTGGGGAAAAAAACTGTGCAGCAACGCTCCCCATCCAACCTGAAAGCTTGAGAGGATCTGCAGAGAAGAAACTCCCCAAATACATTTGTGCCAAGCTTGTAGCGTCATACCCAAGAAGAGTCGGACTGTAATCACTGCCAATGGTGCTTCAACAAAGTACTGAGGAAAGGGTCTGAATACTTATGTAAATGTGATATCATTTATATATATATATATATTTGCACACCAAAAAAACTGTTTTTGCTTTGTCATTATGGGGTATTGTGATGTCATTATGGGGTATTGTGATGTCATTATGGGGTATTGTGATGTCATTATGGGGTATTGTGATGTCATTATGGGGTATTGTGATGTCATTATGGGGTATTGTGTGTAGATTTATGAGGGGGAAAAACAAGTTAATCCATTTTAGAATAAGGCTGTAACTTAACTGTGGTCTGAATACATTCCAAATGCACTGTATATGCAAACGTATGTGGATACCCCTTCAAATGAGTGGATTTGGCTTTTTATGACCACACCTGTTGCTGACAGGTGTATAAAATCGAGCACACAGCCATGCAATCTCCATAGACAAACATTGGCAGTAGAATGGCCTTTACTGAAGACCTCAGTGACTTTCAACGTGGTACCATCATAGGATGCCACCTTTCCAACAAGTCAGTTGGTCAAATTTCTGCCACATCTTTATGATATATAATGTTCATAAACGCAACGCGACTGCTAGACACAGGTCGGAATGTCTGACTGAAATACGAGATAAATCGACTTATCTTCTGCGGTGTTTGAATTTGTTTATAATATGCGGGGACATTATTGTTTGGTTGCGGGACAACGGGCCAAAGTGTGGGACTGTCCCGCACAATCCGGGAAATGTGGTCACCCTAGGTTAGATAGCGGTGCTATTACCCCCCCCCCCCCCCCCCCCCCCCCCTTTTGTGAATAAATGTGCAATATACATTCCAAACTGTGAAAGGCAGCAAGACGCAACAAAGCGTCTATTCTACCGGAAAGCAACACGAAGAAGAACTTGTGACGATAGTGAAATGGCTGCGCCCATGAAGAATGGGCGACACTTTGGTCAATGGATAGGCATTTTGTTATTTTGGGGGGGTCTCATACCCTCTGCCACGGCGCTTATCGAGGGACTTTATTGTGGCACGGAGATTTGTTACGATGTACTCGGAGTACCGAGAGATGCGGTTAAATCCGACATAGGTCGTGCATACAGACAGTTAGCCAGAAAGTATCACCCCGATAGATTCTCAAGTCTTACAGGCGAGACACGTGAAAGTGCTCATCAACATTTTTTGCTCATTGCAACTGCATATGAAACTCTGAAGGTAAGTGTAGAAACCCCACAGATACCATAGACCTCCATTTCTCCAGCTCTCTGGCCAAGCTGGGGTTGCCGTCGGTTCTCGCTGACGTCAACTCATGTTGTATATGCCAATGTGGCACTTTTCTCTAACCTCTGAATCAAAGGCCCGCAGTCAATTTGAACCTTTTGGCTTATAGTGTACTAATACTGTCAATGACTATTTACTCAATAGACCTGAAGAGACTCAACAGTGAAGTGATCAGGATAGTCCCTTTTCACGGAGCTACCGTAGTAGTATCCTGAGAAAGGTAGAGCAGGTATGTCCTTCCTGCTTCTTAAAGTAGGGGTGCTGATCTAGGATCGGGGCCCCCATGGCTATATTCTCTTGTTTGTTGTAATCTAAAAGGCAAAAACTGATCCTACTCATAGATGATTGATATATTTACTCAATTGACTCAATAGATTTGATTTGATATATACATACAGCTGTAAATCATTCTGATAAGGGACAGGTAGCCTAGTGGTTAGCGCGTTGGGCCAGTAACCGAAAGGTTGCTGGATCAAATCCCCGAACTGACAAGATAAAAAAATCTGTCGTTCTGAACAAGGCAGTTAACCCACTGTTCCTAGGCTGTCATTAAAAATAAGAATTTGTTCTTAACTTACTTGCCTAGTTAAATAAAGGTAATATATATATTTTAAAATAATCTTCTTGTAGTCTTGTTACTAGGCCTATTATCTAGTGGTCGTAATAGTTTGTTAAAGGAAGGTGAAAATAAGGGCCATTTCCTCCTGTGTATCAGGATGAGGACTCCCGTAGAGACTACGACTACATGCTGGACCACCCCGAAGAGTACTACAGCCACTACTACACCTACTACAGGAGACGACTGGCACCTAAAGTGGACGTGCGGATTGTCATTCTGGTCACCGTGGTTGCTATATCCATCTTCCAGGTACAGTCGTATCTTCACATACTCTCAAAAGTCTCTTGGCTTAAATGCAATTATATATTTCAATGGAAATTGTTTCCACACTAAAACCAAATAGTCCCCACGTGGCAACCTATTTCATGTCCATAGGGCTCTGGTCAAAAGAAGTGCACTGAATAGGGAATAGGTTGCCATTTGGGAAACATTCTAACGCTTTTCATCCTTCAGTACTACAGTTGGTGGGCCAGCTACACTGAAGCCATCAACTACCTATCAACGGTCCCCAAGTACCGTATCCAGGCGACAGAGATAGCCAAGCAGCTGGGTCTCCTGAACAAGACAAAAGAGAAGGGCAAGAACCGACGGTCCAAAGAGGAGATCCGGGAACAGGAAGAAGAGGTCATCCGTGACATCATCAAGAACAAGATCGACATCAAGGGAGGCTACCAGAAGCCTAAAATCTTGGACATCCTGCTCTGTCAGATTGTCCTGTTCCCTTACTGCCTGTGTGCCTATGTGGTCTGGTACTGTAAGTGGATCTACAGGTTCACCATCTGCAGAGAGGAGTACGGAGACGAGGAGAAGCTCTACATCATCAGGAGGAACATGAAGATGTCTCAGTCTCAGTTCGACAGTCTGGAGGCGGAGCAGAGAGACACGTTACTGGAGAGGCAGCTCTGGATCAAAGACAACTATGAGGTCTGTAGTAGTAGTAGTGGGGGGGGGGCAGAAGTTGTTGTATTATAGTAGTAGTAGTGGTGGGGGGGACGACAGGAGTTGTTGTATTATAGTAGTAGTAGTGGTGGGGGGGACGACAGGAGTTGTTGTATTATAGTAGTAGTGGGGGGGACGACAGGAGTTGTTGTATTATAGTAGTGGGGGGGGGACGACAGGAGTTGTTGTATTATAGTAGTGGTGGGGGGACGACAGGAGTTGTTGTAGTATTATAGTAGTGGGGGGGGGGGACGACAGGAGTTGTTGTAGTATTATAGTATCTAGTATTATAGTAGTAGTGGGGGGACGACAGGAGTTGTTGTATTATAGTAGTGGTGGGGGGACGACAGGAGTTGTTGTATTATAGTAGTGGTGGGGGGACGACAGGAGTTGTTGTATTATAGTAGTGGTGGGGGGGACGACAGGAGTTGTTGTATTATAGTAGTGGTGGGGGGACGACAGGAGTTGTTGTATTATAGTAGTGGGGGGGGGACGACAGGAGTTGTTGTATTATAGTAGTGGTGGGGGGGACGACAGGAGTTGTTGTATTATAGTAGTGGTGGGGGGGACGACAGGAGTTGTTGTATTATAGTAGTAGTAGTGGTGGGGGGGACGACAGGAGTTGTTGTATTATAGTAGTGGTGGTGGGGACGACAGGAGTTGTTGTATTATAGTAGTGGGGGGACGACGACAGGAGTTGTTGTATTATAGTAGTGGTGGGGGGGACGACAGGAGTTGTTGTATTATAGTAGTGGTGGGGGGGACGACAGGAGTTGTTGTATTATAGTAGTGGTGGGGGGGACGACAGGAGTTGTTGTATTATAGTAGTGGTGGGGGGGACGACAGGAGTTGTTGTATTATAGTAGTGGGGGGGGGGGACGACAGGAGTTGTTGTATTATAGTAGTGGGGGGGGGGGGACGACAGGAGTTGTTGTATTATAGTAGTGGTGGGGACGACGACAGGAGTTGTTGTATTATAGTAGTGGTGGGGGGGACGACAGGAGTTGTTGTATTATAGTAGTGGTGGGGGGGACGACAGGAGTTGTTGTATTATAGTAGTGGGGGGGGGGGACGACAGGAGTTGTTGTATTATAGTAGTGGTGGGGGGGACGACAGGAGTTGTTGTATTATAGTAGTGGGGGGGGGGACGACAGGAGTTGTTGTATTATAGTAGTGGTGGGGGGGACGACAGGAGTTGTTGTATTATAGTAGTGGTGGGGGGGACGACAGGAGTTGTTGTATTATAGTAGTGGTGGGGGGGACGACAGGAGTTGTTGTATTATAGTAGTGGGGGGGGGGGACGACAGGAGTTGTTGTATTATAGTAGTGGGGGGGGGGGGACGACAGGAGTTGTTGTATTATAGTAGTGGGGGGGGGGGACGACAGGAGTTGTTGTATTATAGTAGTGGTGGGGGGGACGACAGGAGTTGTTGTATTATAGTAGTGGTGGGGGGGACGACAGGAGTTGTTGTATTATAGTAGTGGTGGGGGGGGGACGACAGGAGTTGTTGTATTATAGTAGTGGTGGGGGGGGGACGACAGGAGTTGTTGTAGTATTATAGTAGTGGTGGGGGGGGGACGACAGGAGTTGTTGTATTATAGTAGTGGTGGGGGGACGACAGGAGTTGTTGTATTATAGTAGTGGGGGGGGGGGACGACAGGAGTTGTTGTAGTATTATAGTAGTGGGGGGGGGGGGGCGACAGGAGTTGTTGTATTATAGTAGTGGGGGGGGGGGACGACAGGAGTTGTTGTATTATAGTAGTGGTGGGGGGGACGACAGGAGTTGTTGTATTATAGTAGTGGTGGGGGGGACGACAGGAGTTGTTGTATTATAGTAGTGGTGGGGGGGACGACAGGAGTTGTTGTATTATAGTAGTGGTGGGGGGGACGACAGGAGTTGTTGTATTATAGTAGTGGTGGGGGGGACGACAGGAGTTGTTGTATTATAGTAGTGGTGGTGGGGACGACAGGAGTTGTTGTATTATAGTAGTGGTGGGGGGGACGACAGGAGTTGTTGTATTATAGTAGTGGTGGTGGGGACGACAGGAGTTGTTGTATTATAGTAGTGGTGGGGGGGACGACAGGAGTTGTTGTATTATAGTAGTGGGGGGGGCAGAAGTTGTTGTATTATAGTAGTGGTGGTGGGGACGACAGGAGTTGTTGTATTATAGTAGTGGTGGGGGGGACGACAGGAGTTGTTGTATTATAGTAGTGGGGGGGGGGACGACAGGAGTTGTTGTATTATAGTAGTGGTGGGGGGGACGACAGGAGTTGTTGTATTATAGTAGTGGTGGGGGGGACGACAGGAGTTGTTGTATTATAGTAGTGGTGGGGGGGACGACAGGAGTTGTTGTATTATAGTAGTGGGGGGGGGGGGGGCGACAGGAGTTGTTGTATTATAGTAGTGGGGGGGGGGACGACAGGAGTTGTTGTATTATAGTAGTGGGGGGGGGACGACGACAGGAGTTGTTGTATTATAGTAGTGGTGGGGGGGACGACAGGAGTTGTTGTATTATAGTAGTGGTGGGGGGGACGACAGGAGTTGTTGTATTATAGTAGTAGTAGTGGGGGGGGGGGACGACGACAGGAGTTGTTGTATTATAGTAGTGGGGGGGGGGACGACGACAGGAGTTGTTGTATTATAGTAGTGGGGGGGGCAGAAGTTGTTGTATTATAGTAGTAGTAGTGGTGGGGGGGACGACAGGAGTTGTTGTATTATAGTAGTGGGGGGGGGGGGGACGACAGGAGTTGTTGTATTATAGTAGTGGTGGGGGGGACGACAGGAGTTGTTGTATTATAGTAGTAGTGGTGGGGGGGGCAGGAGTTGTTGTATTATAGTAGTGGGGGGGGGGGGGGGGACAGGAGTTGTTGTATTATAGTAGTGGGGGGGGCAGAAGTTGTTGTAGTATTATAGTAGTAGTGGTAGTGGGGGGGGGGCAGGAGTTGTTGTATTATAGTAGTGGTGGGGGGACGACAGGAGTTGTTGTATTATAGTAGTAGTAGTAGTGGGGGGGGGGCAGGAGTTGTTGTATTATAGTAGTAGTAGTAGTAGTATCACTGGTATAGTAGTATAGAGCTAGTAGTAACGCTGTAGCAGTATTAGTAGCAGTAATATTATGTAGTAGTATAGTTATAGTTGTAGTAGCTAGTAACAGTAGTAGTAGTATAGTTGTATTAGGATATTTGTAGTAGTACAGTTGTAGTAGCAGTAGTGTAGTAGTATGATATTTGTAGTAGCAGTAGTGTAGTAGTATGATATGTGTAGTGGTATAGTTGTTGTAGCAGTAGTGTAGTAGTATAGTTGTAGTAGTTGTAGCAGTATAGTTGTAGTAGCAGTAGTGTAGTAGTATGATATGTGTAGTAGTATAGTTGTAGCAGTATAGTTGCAGTAGTGTAGTAGTATGTTATTTGTAGTAGTATAGTTGTTGTAGTTGTAGCAGTGTAGTTGTAGCAGTATAGCTGTAGTAGCAGTAGTGTAGTTGTAGCAGTGTAGTTGTAGTAGCAGTAGTGTAGTTGTAGCAGTGTAGTGGTAGCCGTATAGTTGTAGTAGTAATAGTAACAGTGTGAAGCTTTGCACCATGTATAATGATGTGATCACAACATATAGGTGTTTTGCCAACTCCATGTTTGACAAAGGGGGGCAGAAACAGACTGACACTAATGGGGAAATGGTTACAGATTTAAAACCCCAAATGATTTCTGAATGTGTTTCTACAGTTCTATTGTCTTCTGTTGTTGTACAGGTGTACAAGGAAGAACAGGAGGAAGAGATGAAGACGAAGATGGCCCTGGACCCCAGGTGGAAGAGGTACCGACGGTGGATGAAGAATGAAGGACCTGGACGACTCACTTTTATTGACGATTGACAACATGCCGATCAATAATCACACCTGACTTGTGCCTGTTATACAGTCACACTGTGTTTGTATACCTGTGTATTTGTGAATAGATCTACTGATGCTGTTTATACAGACGATTAACAATAATTCCTGTTTGTACGGAATGGTGACATTATTTTCAAGAGTTATTCTATCGGGACAGAGATCTTTTATATAATGATGAGATGCTCATGTCTCCGCCCTAACGACAGGAGTCGTTGTCCCGACAGGCAATCATCTTTGGTCTGCTTAAGCCCATAGAAATGCATTGGGCTTATTTTGGACAGAGTTTGGCGAGGGATAACCCTCCTCTTTGATAGAAGACACAGGTGGAGTCTATATCATAGCTTCTCGTCTTCAAACCACTGCTTGAAGTGTTGCCCCATCAGATTTCCTCACACTGTTGCTCTCTGTTATTGTGCATGAGCATTTAGTTGGATAGAGGGCACACTTAACAAAGGTAAAAGATGAGCTCTAGTATATCTCTATGTTCATATATCCTCTATACTCATTTATTAATGAGTAGTACTTCAAATTATCATTTTTTTCATGGATTGGGGACATTTTAAGGTGAACGGTATTTTTATAGCTTTTAAGGTATATGGAATCTTTTTGCAGTGTACTCACTGCTGGTGCTGCCTTTCATAAAATGGTCTTTCAGCGTTCTGCCTGTATCAGAAACCTGCCTGAAGGAGCTGCTCTTATTACGAAGCCTACTGTATTTGGAACACAACCCAAGGTTTACAGTCCATTGTAGCTGCTCGTCTGTCTCTGGTCTGTCATCCCATCAGATCCAAATTAGCTCTACTTCTGGTCTCCGTTGGTCCGTGAACCATTGGGGGCTCCCGAGTGGCGCAGCGGTCTAAGGCATCGCAGTGCTAGAGGGCGTCACTACAGACCCTGGTTCAATCCTGGGCTGTATCACAACCGGCCGTGATCGGAAGTCCCATAGGGCGGCACACTATTGACCCAGTGTCGTCCTGGTTAGGGTTTGGCCGGTGTAGGCCTTCATTGTAAATAAGAATTTGTTCTTGACTGACTTGCCTAGTTAAATAAAGGAACAGTCTTCATCTGGGTCAGGCAAAGCTCCCCGTAATCCGAATGACATTGTTTTACCTGGGAAGACTGTTTTGAATCACAGTTGAAAGTACCGGTACACACAATTATACAAAGTATTCATAACCCCTCCTAAAATATTAAAAATGACATATTTTAACTGTGGATGTCTTTGTCATACACAGTTGAAGTCCGAAGTTTACACACACCTTAGACAAATACATTTAAAATCCGTTTTTTTTTACAATTCCTGACTTTTAATCCTAGTAAACATTCCCTGTTTTAGGTCAGTTAGGATCACCACTTTATTTTAAGAATATGAAATGTCAGAATAATAGTAGAGAGAATGATTTATTTCACTTTTATTTCTTTCATCACATTCCCAGTGGGTCAGAAGTTTACCTACACTCAATTAGTATTTGGTAGCATTGCCTTTAAATTGTTTTAACTTGAGTCAAATGTTTTGGGTAGCCTTCCACAAGCTTCCCACAATAAGTTGGGTGAATTTTGGTCCATTCCTCCTGACAGAGCTGGTGAAACTGAGTCACGTTTGTAGGCCTCCTTGCTCGCACACGCTTTTTCAGTTCTGCCCACACATTTTCTACACATTTTCTATATAATTGAGGTCAGGGCTTTGTGATGGCCACTCCAATATCTTGACTTTGTTGTCCTTAAGCCATTTTGCCACAACTTTGGAAGTATGCTTGGGGTCATTGTCCATTTGGAAGACCCATTTGCTTCAATAAATCCACATAATTTTCCTTTCTCATGAAGCCATCTATTTTGTGAAGTGCACCAGTCCCTCCTGCAGCAAACCACCTCCACAACATGATGCTGCCCCCCTAGTGCTTCACTGTTGGGATGGTGTTCTTCGGCTTGCAAGTCTCCCCCTTTTTCCTCCAAACATAACGATGGTCATTATGGCCAAACAGTTCTATTTTTGTTTCATCAGACCAGATGATATTTCTCCAAAAAAGTACGATCTTTGTTCCCATGTGCAGTTGCAAACTGTAGTCTGGCTTTTTTTTATGGCAGTTTTGGAGCATTGGCTTCTTCCTTGCTGAGCGGCCTTTCAAATTATGACAATATAGGAATCGTTTTACTGTGGATATAGATACTTCTGTACCTGTTTCCTCCAGCATCTTCACAAGGTCCTTTGCTGTTGTTCTGGGATTGACTTGCACTTTTCGCAGCAAGGTACGTTCATCTCTAGGAGACAGAATGTGTCTCCTTCCTGAGCAGTATGACGGCTGCGTGGTCCCATGGTGTTTATACTTGCGTACTATTGTTTGTACAGACGAACATGGTACCTTCAGGCGTTTGGAAATTGTTCCCAAGGATGAACCAGACTTGTGGAGGTCCACAATTGTTTTTCTGAGGTCTTGGCTGATTTCTTTTGATTTTCCCATGATGTCAAGCAAAGAGGCACTGAGTTTGAAGGTAGGCCTTGAAATACATCCACAGGCATAGTTTGTTAACAAGACATTTGTGAAGTGGTTGAAAAACGAGTTTTAAGTACTCCAACCTAAGTGTATGTAAACTTCCGACTTCAACTGTCCCTGTCAGATGCAAAACATATAGATGCCAATGCAAATGTAGTGCCAACACTGCAGCTGCGGGCCACTGAGAGCCTGATTTTATTTTTGGGTCTGGAGATCCAACAGCCCTGGCTCTCTACTTGGTCCTCGGTGGTCTTCCCCAGAGGCGTCATAGCCATAGGGAGCATGGGCACAAGGGCAAATGCCCCCTCAGATTTTAGCCGTTAAAGTTCAAATTTGGGCACACAAAAAAAAAACTGTCCAACTCCACCCTTTTCTCAATTTTCTAACAAAAATCGGGGTGTGCCTTTGGGGGTTCGTTGACGTCTCATTCTGGTCATGCACATCGCAACCGACCTAGCTAGTTTGTTAGCTAAGCTAGCCAGTAACTCCTCCAGTATTTGTTGACGTCATTTCACCGGATTGGTTTTGACCGGAAGCTGTAGAGATCAGTAAGAAAGGGCACTTATTTGGCCAAATATCTTACTCATACAATTTTGTTTTGTTTTTAAGCATTAAATGACCTGGTATGATGGTGCATTGATCAACAGTTTAAAGACGTTTTTTGTTGTTGCATTTTTGCAAATTCCGTTCAGGGTAGAAAAAAATGTAAAGGAATGCGTGTTATTATATACTGAATATCTTATTCAGTTCATTTAGTTATTGCTTGCTTTTCTAAAGTATACCAAACCTGCCAGCAGACATGCCAGCTAAGATAGTTAGACAAACTAGCTATTCTAAATTGATTTATAGCCTGAAATGGCTTTTTTGGAAGCTAGTTATGAGGATGGGAGATTGGGAACCTATCTGGGCTTGCTAGCTAACGTCATACAATTGCTAGGTGTCTAGTAATAAATAAATGTTGTTTTAAAAAAAAAAAAGGAAAACATACTCATACTTTGTGCCCCCTCAGATGTGTGAGTTGCATGACGCCCCTGGTCCTCCCCATCTGAGGATGTGGCTTCCTGCTTCAAAAGTTTGGGAAGTTCTTTTTTTTTACCAGTCCAGAAAGCGCCGTTTCCCGTCCATATCTCTAATAGTCCTCAAACTATTTTACAAAAAAAAAACAAGAAAGAAAGAAAGAAAGAAAACATGACGTCTAATTCCAACGTGTCCAACATGCGTCGACTTGTTGAACAACTGAAACTCGAAGCCAGTTTGGAACGGATTAAGGTAAACGAAAAGAACATCTTAAAGAAAGACAGGCAGAAGCTTTTAGGATAGATTTTGGGGTATATTTCTTGCAATGTCATTTGAAAAGATGATTGTAAACGTGTGGGTGATGATGGCATTTAATTTAGTCTACAGTATCTCTTTCAGACAGCTCTTATGTGGTCCGACTGTGATGTGACTGATGCTGTGAAAAGATTCGTTAATTCCGTTTAGAAATTGAGTCGACCAAAATTGGCCTTGATACTTCCTAAATGAAAATTGATTCGCCATGGTATTATATAATTCATTCATTCATTCATTGTCTGCCGTCTCATTAACTATATGGAATTATTGCTTGATGATATTAGGTATCAGGTAAAAAAAATGCCAATAGAGTTATGATTCGGTGTCCTATTGATCTTAAACCAGAAACTATCAGGAAATAAACACTGATCGTATTCCCCCCCCTCACACACACACTTTAGCAGTGTTAGTTTCATCAGCTGCTGTACACATATGATACAAAACATGGTAGGAACATCGTTTTTTGACTTCACATGCCCTTTTTTAAGCATTTAAACACTAATTGTACCCCCAGGTGTCTCAGGCAGCTGCAGAGCTCCAGCAGTACTGCCATCAGAATGCGGCTAAAGATGCTCTGCTGGTCGGGGTTCCGGCAGGCTCCAACCCCTTCAGAGAACCACGATCCTGTAACCTGTTCTAAGGTACTAAACTATTCCCTATGTAGTGCACTACTTTAGACCAGAGTCCTATGGAACCCTATTCCCTATATAGTGCACTACTTTAGAACAGAACCCTATGGAACCCTATTCCCTATTATAGTGCACTACTTTAGAACAGAGCCCTATGGAACCCTATTCCCTATATAGTGCACTACTTTAGACCAGAGCCTTATGGAACCTTATTCCTTATATAGTGCAATACTTTATACCAGAGCCCTATGGAACCCTATTCCCTATATAGTGCACTACTTTAGACCAGAGCCCTATGGAACCCTATTCCCTATATAGTGCACTACTTTAGACCAGAGCCCTATGGAACCCTATTCCCTATATAGTGCACTACTTTATACCAGAGCCCTATGGAACCCTATTCCCTATATAGTGCACTACTTTAGACCAGAGCCCTATGGAACCCTATTCCCCTATATAGTGCACCACTTTAGACCAGGGTCTAGGCTGGGGGACCTATGCAGGGGGCCTGCTGGTTCCTCTGAGAGGGGAAATACAACTAAATATGATGAAGTGCCTTCTGCCTTGGTCCTTGTTTTTGATGACCAATGAACCCTTTAACCCAAGAGCAACTTCCATCTACAAAGGGCTACAGCGCTTTCTATCCTCCTTTAAAATATATATATATATATATGTGTATATATATATGTATGTTATGTGTTTTTTTTGCAGGACAAGACACAGAAACGGCAGAGTCATGCAGAGGAAAACTTCAGTTGGAATCCAAAAAACGATGAAAAAGTGATCAGGTTGCGTTCATTTGAGAGATATTTGTTTTCTCTTGTGCCACGTGGCTTCGTCAGGTTTCTTCAATAATATATATTATGTGAAGTAATAATAGGTTTGTATATTGGAGCTCATTTTTTACATTTGTTTCTTGGATGTTAGTATTTTTAGTCCCAAAGTTATTTTTTGTTTTTTTTTACAAGTTTGGTAACATTTAATATAAACTTGATCTTATACAGGAGGGGTAAAATAGGTCTAATGCTGTAATTACAACATTGTTCTTTAGCTTTGTTTTGCATTGCATCATCTTAAACTGAAGAGATGTTTTAAGTCGGGGGGGGGGGGGGGGGGACTCAAAACTGCCTCGGAATCGTTAAACTCCTTCCTTTCCTGTTGTTGAGACAACGATGTATAATGGAAACCACTTATAGTCAGTGACAGGAAGCTAGGTCTTCCTGTTTAAACCCACCACAGATACTTAATCATTCACATGGAATTCCAGTTACTTCCAGTTAATTCACAACATACAAGATGTTGTGCTGAGACGGGGGGGGGGGCAGCCACGGACTGAACTCGATCGGTTTCTTTTAGCGTCGTGGAAAAGCTGTAACTGATACCAAGGAAAGCACTTTCCACCCATAGACGTATGCTTCCACCACCGCCCAGTGTCAGTAGAGCCCCTGACCACAGGATGTTACTGTGACTTCCCTTTCCCTTTAACTTAGATTGTGTCCCAAATGGCACCTTATTGCCCGTAGGGCTCTGGTCTAAAGTAGTGCACTATATAGGGAATAGGGTTCCATAGGGCTCTGGTCTAAAGTAGTGCACTATATAGGGAATAGGGTTCCATAGGGCTCTGGTCTAAAGTAGTGCACTATATATATAGGGAATAGGGTTCTATTGGGCTCTGGTCTAAAGTAGTGCACTATATAGGGAATAGGGTTCCATAGGGCTCTGGTCCAAAGTAGTGCACTACATAGGGAATAGGGAGCCATTTGAGACATAGTGTTATTTTGCCATATCCTGTTTGATACAAGAGCGGCAGTCGTGGGTCCAGGGACCAAGGTCTCTTTCGCAAGGAAACCTAACATGCACACAAACATTACAAACACACTCATTATTGAGTGGAAAAACTTCATCAGGCTTCTAAAAAAAAAGGGGCAATCTGGGATTGTTGCATTTTCATTATTTAAAAATATATATTGGCATATAGCCATTGTCGTGTGAATCCCAGATTCCCTCATTAATGATTGTTATTAGTGGTTTCCCAGTTGTTTGTCATCGTCAGATGAAGAGAGGGTAATATCATTTGAACATGTCTGCTGATACATGTAGGTCACTCTCACTTAACGTTTTTCTTGTTAACAGCCTGGTTACACCTCAACGGAAAACACTGACTTACTTCTGCTTTTTCGGGAGCAACTCAAACTTTGTTAGTCACATGCGCCGAATACAACAAGTGTAGATCTTCACCGTGAAATGTTTACTGACAAGCCCTTTAGCCAACAGTGCAGTTCAAGAAATAGAGTTAAGAAAATATTTACCAAGTAGGCTAAAATAAAAAAGTTATAATAAAAAGTAACAAAATAAGAATAACAATAAGGAGGCTATATACAGGGGGTACCGGTACAGAGTCAATGTGGAGGCTATATACAGGGGGTACCGGTACAGAGTCAATGTGGAGGCTATATACAGGGGGGTACCGGTACAGAGTCAATGTGGAGGCTATATACAGGGGGTACCGGTACAGAGTCAATGTGGAGGCTATATACAGGGGGTACCGGTACAGAGTCAATGTGGAGGCTATATACAGGGGGTACCGGTACAGAGTCAATGTGGAGGCTATATACAGGGGGTACCGGTACAGAGTCCATGTGGAGGCTATATACAGGGGGGTACCGGTACAGAGTCAATGTGGAGGCTATATACAGGGGGTACCGGTACAGAGTCAATGTGGAGGCTATATACAGGGGGTACCGGTACAGAGTCAATGTGGAGGCTATATACAGGGGGTACCGGTACAGAGTCAATGTGGAGGCTATATACAGGGGGGTACCGGTACAGAGTCAATGTGGAGGCTATATACAGGGGGGTACCGGTACAGAGTCAATGTGGAGGCTATATACAGGGGGGTACCGGTACAGAGTCAATGTGGAGGCTATATACAGGGTGTTACGGTACAGAGTCAGTGTGCAGGGGTACAGGCTAGTTGAGGTAATTTGTACATGTTGGTTGGGGGTGAAGTGACTATGTATAGATAATAAACAGTACAAGGGGGGGGGGGGGGGGGTCAATGTAAATTGTCCGGTGGAAATTTTATTCATTGTTCAGCAGTCTTATGACATGGGGATAGAAGCTGTTGAGGAGCCTTTTGGTCCTAGACTTGGCTCTCCGGTACCGCTTGCCCTGCTGTAGCAGAGAAAAGTCTATAACTTGAGTGACTGGAGTCCCTGACAATTTTCTGGGCTTTCCTCTGACACTGCCTATTATACAGGTCCTGGATGGCAGGAAGCTTGGTCCCAGTGATGTACCGGGCCGTTCGCATTACCCTCTGATATACAGGTCCTGGATGGCAGGAAGCCTGGTCCCAGTGATGTACTGGACCATTCGCACTACCCTCTGTAGCGCCTTATGGTCAGATGCCGAGCAGTTGCCATACCAGGTGGTGATGCAACCGGTCAGGATGCTGGTCAGGATGCTCTCGATGGTGCAGCTGTAGAACCTTTTGAGGATCTGGGGACCCATGCCAAATCTTTTTAGTCTCCTGAAGGGGAAAAGGTTTTGTCGTGCCCTCTTCATTACTGTCTTGGTGTGCTTGGACCATGTTAGTTTGTTGGAGATGTGGACGCCAAGGAACTTGAAGCTCTCAACCTGCTCCACTACAGCCCCGTTGATGTTAATGGGAGCTTGTTTGAACCTCCTTTTTCCTGTAGTCCACGATCAGCTCCTTTGTCTAGCTCTGTTGTCCTGGCACCACACTGCCAGTTCTCTGACCTCCTCCCTATAGGCCAAGGTCATTCATAAACTTCCTCCACCGGGTTCCGTTTTAAGTGGTTTTCTCCATGTATTTAAAGGATGTTCATGTTTTCATATGCAGGCCCCTCCTTCAAAACAATATACATTTTTTTTCTTCTTACCAGGCTAGATACCAGATAAATGGAACATTCTGCAACCCTTTCAATTCACCACAAGATGGACACCTTTAGTATCATAAAACACTTGCTACCCCTTAAAGGCGCTAGGTTACTACTGTATGTATGTAGCTGTTCCGTCATATAGTTGTATATTAATATGTCCATCCTGGTGAAGAACAGACATTACTGTAAAACTGTAAAACAGACATTACTGTAAAACTGTAAAACAGACATTACTGTAAAACTGTAAAACAGACATTACTGTAAAACTGTAAAACAGACATTACTGTAAAACAGACATTACTGTAAAACTGTAAAACAGACATTACTGTAAAACAGACATTACTGTAAAACTGTAAAACAGACATTACTGTAAAACAGACATTACTGTAAAACTGTAAAACAGACATTACTGTAAAACTGTAAAACAGACATTACTGGATGAGATTAAACCAGATGAAGACAGGACATTATTTTACAGGAGGACAAAGTCTTGAGTGTTGCTAGATGTACAACAGTCAGTGATTTCTAGAGGTTGTTTTAAGTGCGACAGAAAGCCAAACGTTTAGTAAACAATCCAGCATGGCTGCACAGATTCATTTTGGATTGATAGTTTACCCGTCTGTTTGGTATCTTTCAAATATTGTGCTCTGTTGAGTTTTAAATTATGTCTAAAACTCAATAATAACGTGCTTTTGTTTCACATGTGGCCTGTCTGTGTGTAAATTAATAAAATCATGTTTAACCAAAATGTGTTTGATTTGCTACTTATGACCTGAAATGATTTCTATTGATGGTATACAGACCTATTGTGGTAACGTTGATAAAGTGTACTGAGTGAGCGAACTTCCCCCCCCAAACACACCCACATCATAGTCTATATGACTAATGTGAAGTCACCTGTCACCGCCAATAGATATGTGACCTCATGGCATCATGTGACCTGGATAAGTGTCCTCGTGATGTCACGTGACACTGCGCTCCTTCTCTGGCAGTTTCCACCGATACTTATTATGGCAACATCTATGACACGCTGAGTGTTGCCTCACTCTCTCTCACGGACAATCTCTCTGAAGTCATATAACACACACGAGGAAGTCATCGTGTGTGTGTATGTGTGTGTGTGTGTGTGTATATGTGTGTGTGTGTGTGTGTTTATATGTGTGTGTATATATGTGTGTGTGTGTATAAATGTGTATATATGTGTGTGTGTGTGTATATATAGGTGTGTGTGTGTATGTGTGTGTGTATATAGATGTGTGTGTGTATGTATACAGGGTAGTCTAGTGGTTAGAGCGTTGGACTAGCAACCGGAAGGTTTCAAGTTCAAACCCCCGAGCTGACAAGCTACAAATCTGTCGTTCTGCCCCTGAACAGGCAGTTAACCCACTGTTCCTAGGCTGTCATTGAAATAAAGAATTAGTTCTTAACTGACTTGCCTAGGGAAATATATGTGTATATATGTGTGTGTGTGTGAGAGAGGGGGAGTGTTTGGAAACGCCCAACAGATACAAGAATTGCAAAAGTACATTCCTAATTACAGTCGTATGAAAAAGTTTGGGCAGCCCCTGACAATTTACATGATTTCCATTTATAAATAATTGGGTGTTTGGATCAGCCATTTCCTTTTGATCTATCGTATAACTGATGGACAATATTTCAGTAGTGAAATGAGGTTTATTGGATTAACAGAAAATTTGCAATATGCATCAAAACAAAATTAGACAGGTGCATAAATTTGGGCAAAAAATCACATCAATATTTAGTAGAGCCGCCTTTTGCTAAAATAACAGCCTCTAGACGCTTCCCATAGCCTCTAATGAGTGTCTGGATTCTGGATGAAGGTATTTTGGACCACAAGACCACAAAACATTCATTTAGGTTTGATGGTTGCCGAGCATGGACAGCCCGCTTCAAATCATCCCACAGATTCTCAATGATATTCAGGTCTGGCGACTGGGATGGCATTGTACATTGTACTTGTTCCTCTGCATAAATGCCCGGGTAGATTTTGAGCAGTGTTTTGGGTCGTTGTCTTGTTGAAATATCCAGCCCCGGCGTAACTTAAACTTTGTGACTCCTTCTTCAACATTAATCCCAAGAATCTGCTGATATTGAGTGGAATCCATGCGACCCTCAACTTGAACAAGATTCCCAGTACCGGCACTGGCCACACAGCCCCACAGCATGATGGAATCCCCACCAAATTTTACTGTGGGTAGCAAGTGTTTTTCCTGGAACGCTGTGTTATTTTGCCGCCATGCATAACCTCCCTTGTTATGACCAAATAACTCAATCTTTGTTTCATCAGTCCACAGCACCTTATTCCAGAATGAAGCTGGCTTGTCCAAATGTGCGTTTGCATACCTCCAGAGACTCTGTTTGTGGCGTGTGTCCAGAAAAGGCTTCTTCCGCATCACTCTCCCATACAGCTTCTCCTTGTGCAAAGTGCGCTGAATTGTTGACCGATGCACAGTGACACCATCTGCAGCAAGATGATGTTGTCGGTCTTTGGAGGTGGTCTGTGGGCTGTTTTTGACCGTTTTCACCATCCTTCGCCTTTGCCTCTCCAATATTTTACTTGGCCTGCCACTTCTGGCCTTAACAAGAACTGTGCCTGTGGTCTTCCCATGAATGTAAACTTCTGACCCACTGGAATTGTGATACAGTGAATAATAAGTGAAATAATCTGTCTGTAAACAATTGTTGGAAAAATGACTTGTGTCATGCACAAAGTAGATGTCCTAACCAACTTGCCAAAACTATAGTTTGTTAACAAGAAATGTGTGGAGTGGTTGAAAAACGAGTTTTAATGACCCCAACCTAAGTGACTTCAACTGTATATCTGAATGTAGGCATACATTTAAGATACATGTCCCTATACTCAACAATCCCTGTCCCAATGCTCAACTTCCTGTCCCTATACTCAACCAACCCTGTCCCTATACTCAACTTCCTGTCCCTATACTCAACTTCCTGTCCCTATACTCAACTTCCTGTCCCTATACTCAACCAACCCTGTCCCTATACTCAACCAACCCTGTCCCTATACTCAACTTCCTGTCCCTATACTCAACTTCCTGTCCCTATACTCAACCAACCCTGTCCCTATACTCAACCAACCCTGTCCCTATACTCAACTTCCTGTCCCTATACTCAACTTCCTGTCCCTATACTCAACTTCCTGTCCCTATACTCAACCAACCCTGTCCCTATACTCAACCAACCCTGTCCCTATACTCACCTATCCCTGTCCCCATACTCAACTCCCTGTCCCTATACTCACCTATCCCTGTCCCTATACTCACCTATCCCTGTCCCTATACTCAACTCCCTGTCCCGATACTCAACTCCCTGTCCCTATACTCAACTCCCTGTCCCGATACTACACATACTACACTTCAATCTACACACAATACCCCACAATGACATCACAATACCCCATAATGACATCACAATACCCCACAATGACAAAGCAAAAACAGGTTTTTATAAATGTTTCTCCCATTCTTCATTGGTTTCATCAGACCAGAGAATCTTGTTTTTCATGGTCTGAGAGTCTTTAGGTGCCTTTTGACAAACCCCAAGCGGGCTGTGATGGCACACCTGTATTTGGGGAGTTTCTCCCATTCTTCTCTGTAGATCCTCTCAAGCTCTGTCAGGTTAGATGGGGAGTGTTGTTGCACAGCTATTTTCAGGTCTCTCCAGAGATGTTCGATCAGGTTCAAGTCTGGGCTCTGGCTGGGCCACTTAAGCACATTCTGAGGCTTGTCCCGAAGCCACTCCTGCATTGTTTTGGCTGTGTGCTTAGGGTTGTTGTCCTGTTGGAAGGTGAACCTTCTCCCAAGTCTGAGGTCCTGAGCACTCTGGAGCAGGTTTTCATCAAGGATCTCTCTGTACTTTGCTCCATTCATCTTTCCCTCGATCCTGACTAGTCTCCCAGTCCCTGCCGTTGACAAACAACCCCACAGCATGATGCTGCCACCACCATGCTTCACTGTAGGGATGGTACCAGGTTTTCTCCAGACGTGAAGCTTGGCATTCAAGCCAAAGAGTTCAATCTTGGTTTCATCTGACCAGAGAATCTTGTTTCTCATGGTCTCAGACTCCAAGGGGGCTGTCATGTGCCTTTTACTTTCGTCTGGCCACTCTACCATAAAGGTCTGATTAGTGGAGTGCTGCTGTTAGGAGATAGTAAGATAAGCATTATACTGCCCTATTAAGAGATAGTAAGATAAGCATTATACTGCCCTGTTAGGAGATAGTAACATAAGCATTTTACTGCCCTGACAGGAGATAGTAAGATAAGCATTTTACTGCCCTGTTAGGAGATAGTAAGATAAGCATTTTACTGCCCTGTTAGGAGATAGTAAGATAAGCATTATACTGCCCTGTTAGGAGATAGTAAGATAAGCATTATACTGCCCTGTTTGGAGATAGTAACATAAGTATTTTACTGCCCTGTTAGGAGATAGTAAGATAAGCATTTTACTGCCCTGTTAGGAGATAGTAAGATAAGCATTTTACTGCCCTGTTAGGAGATAGTAAGATAAACATTTTACTGCCCTGTTAGGAGATAGTAAGATAAGCATTATACTGCCCTGTTAGGAGATAGTAAGATAAGCATTATACTGCCCTGTTTGGAGATAGTAACATAAGCATTTTACTGCCCTGTTAGGAGATAGTAAGATAAGCATTTTACTGCCCTGTTAGGAGATAGTAAGATAAGCATTTTACTGCCCTGTTAGGAGATAGTAAGATACGCATTTTACTGCCCTGTTAGGAGATAGTAAGATAAGCATTTTACTGCCCTGTTAGGAGATAGTAAGATAAGCATTATACTGCCCTGTTAGGAGATAGTAAGATAAGCATTTTACTGCCCTGTTAGGAGATAGTAAGATAAGCATTATACTGCCCTGTTAGGAGATAGTAAGATAAGCATTTTACTGCCCTGTTAGGAGATAGTAAGATAAGCATTTTACTGCCCTGTTAGGAGATAGTAAGATACGCATTTTACTGCCCTGTTAGGAGATAGTAAGATAAGCATTTTACTGCCCTGTTAGGAGATAGTAAGATAAGCATTATACTGCCCTGTTAGGAGATAGTAAGATAAGCATTTTACTGCCCTGTTAGGAGATAGTAAGATAAGCATTTTACTGCCCTGACAGGAGATAGTAAGTTAAGCATTTTACTTCCCTGTTAGGAGATAGTAAGATAAGCATTTTACTGCCCTGTTAGGAGATAGTAAGATAAGCATTTTCGCTGCATCCGCTATAACATCTGCTAAACTGTGTACGCAACCAATAAACTTTGATTTGATTTTTGAAACTTGATTCGTAGTATAGGCACTTAAAGCCGATTCATGGAAAATCTCAAATTTTCCCTATACCCATCATGAGGTTGTTACAACCTAGCCTATGAATGAAAGTTTACAATGTAGGTTCACAGGTCACGATAATTCTTTGTAATAAAGGTGACAGACAGTGACACATTCAATACCACCTTGAACACTCTTGCCTGCATCTAGCTGATCTAGGGTGTAATCATTAGTCCAACAGTTACAAACTAAAGTTTCTATTGGACAAATTCTGGTATGTTTATCCCCGTTTTGTTCCCTTTGCTTCCGTTTAATAAACGTTTTTCAACAG
Source organism: Oncorhynchus mykiss (assembly GCF_057628025.1). Lineage (NCBI taxonomy): Eukaryota > Metazoa > Chordata > Actinopteri > Salmoniformes > Salmonidae > Oncorhynchus > Oncorhynchus mykiss. The sequence continues at coordinate 4,205,721 of NC_143033.1, read as the reverse complement.
AATCGGCAGAATGAATACACCCCCGATCACATGCAAACAGCTCACTTTCACAGCAGCCACATACAAACAGCATGATCAACTATCTACACGTTCTGCTCCTCTCACCTTTTCCTTCTGGACTTCAGTGCACAACACATCAGCTGTCTGTGACCAGGAGAAAACAACTTTCCAAGCCAAACCTTCATATCATAACCGCTACACACAGCCTACATCGTTGTCACGTCATAGTCAACATAGCTACTAGAACTAACGTGTTAGTAAACCCGCTATAATCGTGCAGTACAGTGTACAGTTTAGCAGTTACACCGGTGGGCCCCGGTGGAAATAAATTAATAAAACCAAAAGCTGGAAGAGTTCCAGTGTTGGATAGCCATAGCCAGTTAGCTAACATAGCATCCCTCTCTGTTGGATAGCCATAGCCAGCTAGCTAACATAGCATCCCTCTCTGTTGGATAGCCATAGCCAGTTAGCTAACGTAGCATCCCTCTCTGTTGGATAGCCATAGCCAGCTAGCTAACATAGCATCCCTCTCTGTTGGATAGCCATAGCCAGTTAGCTAACATAGCATCCCTCTCTGTTGGATAGCCATAGCCAGCTAGCTAACATAGCATCCCTCTCTGTTGGATAGCCATAGCCAGTTAGCTAACATAGCATCCCTCTCTGTTGGATAGCCATAGCCAGCTAGCTAACATAGCATCCCTCTCTGTTTGAGCCGGGTGTTTGAGTATGCTAAACTAGCTAGCTGCATTTGATAGCTAAGTGAACGTTTAAAAAATGCAACCAAATATAGCAAGCTCTCTCTCTTGCTTCTTCTTAATTTTGGAAGAAAATAATTTGTTCAAAACTGTTAAACTATTGTCTTTCTCTTTGAGTCAACTACTCACCACATGTTATGCTCTGCAATGCTAGCTAGCTGTAGCTTATGCTTTCAGTACTAGATTCATCATGTTATGCTCTGCAGTGCTAGCTAGCTGTAGCTTATGCTTTCAGTACTAGATTCATCATGTTATGCTCTGCAGTGCTAGCTAGCTGTAGCTTATGCTTTCAGTACTAGATTCATTTTCTGATCCTTTGATTGGGTGGACAACATGTCAGTTTGTGCTGCAAGAGCTCTGATAGGACGTCCTCCGGAAGTTGTCGTAATTACTGGGTAAGTCTATGGAAGAAAGGGGAAAGTATTGTAACTTTACAATAAGGTGTGGCAGGAAGGAAAACTGCCTGGAAGTTGGAAGCAGCCTGTCCTTTAAGCTATAGGCCGATAGCATTGACATCTGATGTATGTAAACGTATGGAAATTATGACTCTTTCTGTAGAGTAGAGGACTAATATCACCAGATGGTTCAGGAAAGGCAGGGGGACCAATGGATCCTGTACTGGGCCTTCAAGGCAAATGCAAATAAGGAGACGCTGATGTATGTAAACGTACGGAAAGGATGATAGCGGAAAGGTTGACTTACTTTCTGTAGAGTAGAGGACAAATGTCACCAGACGGTTCAGGAAAGGCAGGGGGACCAATGGATCCCGTACTGGGCCTTGACTCAGTCATACTGAAGGCAAATAAAGAGACGCTGGTAGTCTTTTTCTTTGATGCACAGAAGATATGATGTGAAAGGGAAGCATACTTACAGTACCAAGCTGGATAACATGGGGGATGGAGGATGGATTTTTAACTGGTTAAAGGATTTTATTTTTGGGTGATCAATACAAGTGAAGGGGGGAGGGGCTCTATGTCAGAAAAGATATGAGGTAGATAATGGCACCCCCCAGGGAAGTGTCATTAGTCCTTTGTTGTTCTCCATTATGATTGACAATGTATTCTCCCAGGTGAGACCTGATATTGAGAGGTCATGCTATATATTGCAGTGCTAAGGTCATCACTGGATTATGGAAGTGTAGCATATGGATATTTAAAAAAAAAATATTTCACTTTTATTTAAACTAGGCAAGGATATGCAACTCAAACATCTTTAAAAAGCTAGATATAATCCAGGCTCAAGCACTAAGAATAAGTTGTGGAGCAATCAGGACCTCCCCGGTGACTCTCCTTCCAGTTCTCTGCTGCCAATGACTGGAACGAACTACAAAAATCTCTGAAACTGGAAACACTTATCTCCCTCACTAGCTTTAAGCACCAGCTGTCAGAGCAGCTCACAGATTACTGCACCTGTACATAGCCCACCTATAATTTAGCCCAAACAACTACCTCTTTCCCTACTGTATTCATTTTATTTATTTATTTTGCTCCTTCTACTTTGCACATTCTTCCATTGCAAATCTACCATTCCAGTGTTTTACTTGCTATATTGTATTTACTTTTCCACCATGGTCTTTTTTTGCCTTTACCTCCCTTATCTCACCTCATTTGCTCACTGTATATAGACTTGTTTCTACTGTATTATTGACTGTATGTTTGTTTTACTCCATGTGTAACTCTGTGTCGTTGTATGTGTCGAACTGCTTTGCTTTATCTTGGCCAGGTCGCAGCTGTAAATGAGAACTTGTTCTCAACTTGCCTACCTGGTTAAATAAAGGGTTAGAGTTGTACAGTGCCTTGCAAAAGTATTCGGCCCCCTTGAACTTTGCGACCTTTTGCCACATTTCAGGCTTCAAACATAAAGATATAAAACTGTATTTTTTTGTGAAGAATCAACAACAAGTGGGACACAATCATGAAGTGGTACGACATTTATTGGATATTTCAAACTTTTCTAACAAATCAAAAACTGAAAAATTGGGCGTGCAAAATTATTCAGCCCCTTTACTTTCAGTGCAGCAAACTCTCTCCAGAAGTTCAGTGAGGATCTCTGAATGATCCAATGTTGACCTAAATGACTAATGATGATAAATACAATCCACCTGTGTGTAATCAAGTCTCCGTATAAATGCACCTGCACTGTGATAGTCTCAGAGGTCCGTTAAAAGCGCAGAGAGCATCATGAAGAACAAGGAACACACCAGGCAGGTCCGAGATACTGTTGTGAAGAAGTTTAAAGCCGGATTTGGATACAAAAAGATTTCCCAAGCTTTAAACATCCCAAGGATCACTGTGCAAGAGATAATATTGAAATGGAAGGAGTATCAGACCACTGCAAATCTAGCCAAGACCTAGCCGTCCCTCTAAACTTTCAGCTCATACAAGGAGAAGACTGATCAGAGATGCAGCCAAGAGGCCCATGATCACTCTGATGAACTGCAGAGATCTACAGCTGAGGTGGGAGACTCTGTCCATAGGACAACAATCAGTCGTATATTGCACAAATCTGGCCTTTATGGAAGAGTGGCAAGAAGAAAGCCATTTCTTAAAGTTATCCATAAAAAGTGTTGTTTAAAGTTTGCCACAAGCCACCTGGGAGACACACCAAACATGTGGAAGAAGGTGCTCTGGTCAGATGAAACCAAAATTGAACTTTTTGGCAACAATGCAAAACGCTATGTTTGGCGTAAAAGCAACACAGCTGAACACACCATCCCCACTGTCAAACATGTTGGTGGCAGCATCATGGTTTGGGCCTGCTTTTCTTCAGAAGGGACAGGGAAGATGGTTAAAATTGATGGGAAGATGGATGGAGCCAAATACAGGACCATTCTGGAAGAAAACCTGATGGAGTCTGCAAAAGACCTGAGACTGGGACGGAGATTTGTCTTCCAACAAGACAATGATCCAAAACATAAAGCAAAATCTACAATGGAATGGTTCAAAAATAAACATATCCAGGTGTTAGAATGGCCAAGTCAAAGTCCAGACCTGAATCCAATCGAGAATCTGTGGAAAGAACTGAAAACTGCTGTTCACAAATGCTCTCCATCCAACCTCACTGAGCTCGAGCTGTTTTGCAAGGAGGAATGGGAAAAAATGTCAGTCTCTCGATGTGCAAAACTGATAGAGACATACCCCAAGCGACTTACAGCTGTAATCGCAGCAAAAGGTGGCGCTATAAAGTATTAACTTAAGGGGGCTGAATAATTTTGCACGCCCAATTTTTCAGTTTTTGATTTGTTAAAAAAGTTTGAAATATCCAATAAATGTCGTTCCACTTCATGATTGTGTCCCACTTGTTGTTGATTCTTCACAAAAAAATACAGTTTTATATCTTTATGTTTGAAGCCTGAAATGTGGCAAAAGGTCGCAAAGTTCAAGGGGGCCGAATGCTTTCGCAAGGCACTGTATCTAAGGACCCTAAAACAAGGAGGACAGGACAGCTTTTAGTGTTTAGTGTTTAGTGTTCCTGAGTTTAAGGTGGCAGTGACGAAAAGAACAATGGATCATTTATCTGTTTACACAATGGAGTTGTCGGCCTTTCTATTGGCTGCAGAGTGGGTGGAGGAGGTTGAGGCCAGACAGAGTAGTCATCTGCTCTGATTCCTGTGCAGCACTAAAAACCCATCCTCCAACCCCCATGTTATCTAGCTTGATACTGCAGCACTGATAAGCTTAAATGCATTTGTGTCTCAGAGCAGACAGGATGTATTGTATGAGGTTTTGCAGTGCTTGTACAGGGTGAAACAGACCGGGGGTGTATTTGTGATGTTCCTCTGGATACCAGCTCATGTGGGAGTAGAGGGGAACGAGGAGATGGATATTATCTCCAAGCAGGCTCTTAAAGCATCCTAATGTTGAAATGATTTTGTACCTTTATTTAACTAGGCAAGTCAGTTAAGAACAAATTGTTATTTATAATGACGGCCTACCCCGGCCAAACCCGGACGACGCTGGGCTAATTGTGCGCTGCCCCTATGGGACTCCCAATCACGGCCGGTTGTGATACAGCCTAGATTCAAACTAGGGACTGCAGTGACACCTCTTGCACTGAGATGCAGTGCTTTAGACCACTGCGCCACTCGGGAGTATGAATGGAATTGTCAATCAGTAAAGCAGAAGCCAAGGGGTTAATAAGAACAGTGGATAAAAACAAATGGCAAGAGTTGTGGAACATGGAGAGAAAGGGAAGACCCCTGTATAAGATCCAGGAAAAAGTGGGGGCAGGGGGGGGTCCTCAGGCCGAGAGAGAAGGGAGGAAAGGGTCGTCACAAGGCTGAGACTGAGACTGGGACACACAAGGATGAGACTGGGACACACAAGACTGAGACTGGGACACACAAGGATGAGACTGGGACACACAAGACTGAGACTGGGACACACAAGGCTGAGACTGGGACACACAAGGATGAGACTGGGACACACAAGACTGAGACTGGGACACACAAGGATGAGACTAGGACACACAAGGATGAGACTGGGACACACAAGACTGAGACTGGGACACACAAGGATGAGACTGGGACACACAAGGATGAGACTGGGACACACAAGGATGAGACTGGGACACACAAGATTGAGTGGAGCAGTGGTCTAAGACACTGCATCTCAGTGCTATGTGGAGGGCTCCAGAGTGGAGCAGCGGTCTAAGACACTGCATCTCAGTGCTATGTGGAGGGCTCCAGAGTAGAGCAGTGGTCTAAGACACTGCATCTCAGTGCTATGTGGAGGGCTCCAGAGTAGAGCAGTGGTCTAAGACACTGCATCTCAGTGCTATGTGGAGGGCTCCAGAGTGGAGCAGCGGTCTAAGACACTGCATCTCAGTGCTATGTGGAGGGCTCCAGAGTGGAGCAGCGGTCTAAGACACTGCTTCTCAGTGCAAGAGGCGTCACTGCAGTACCTGGTTCGAATCCAGGCTGCATCACATCTGGCTGTGATTGGGTGTCCCATAGGGCAGTGCACAATTTACCCAGCTGTCAATGTAAAGAAATAGTTGGTCTTTAAATGACTTGCCTAGTTAAATAATGGTATAAAAAAAAATTAAAAAGTTTTCCTTAGATTTAGACCACCCTCCAGTCCAGTTGGTGGCGGCAATGCACTGTAAAGTTGGTTGCCAAATGACACATGTAAAATCCACAGAAGAAGAAAAGACAGGGCGGAAGTGCCATACCCCGCCCGGACTCGCCAGTCCGCCTGGATATTTACACCGCCGGTGTTGTTAACGTAGCAGCTTAGCCACAATGATGGCTCTTTTGGATCTTGCCATGCAAGGTTTCTCTATATTTGGATTCATTCTATTTCTGGTACTCTGGTTTATGCATTTCATGTCCATCGTCTATGTGTAAGTATTACCTATCAATTTAGCTAGTGACACCACTACGTTAGCTAGCTAAAGTATGTCTCAAGCTAACGTTAGCATGATGTCAAATATAACGTCAGCTAGTTAGCTTAGCTATCTATGTCGATAGACTGAAATTACAACCTCTCACATGATAGATAGTAAACTAATCGATGTTTAGCCAGCTAAGTAAAGTAATGTGTCTCTTGAATACCATTCAATTGTTAGTCACTGTCTAACGCGTTGTTTCGTTTTTTTGTTTAAATGTCTAAACTGTTTTTTCAGCGTTCCCTTGTATTTAGCTAGCTAACGTTACTGGCACAGACACAATTGGATATCAGTTTATTTTGTTACGGATTTTACGTTAGCTGACATGATGTTGATGCTGTGATACAGCCTAGACATCGGTAATGTCGGTATGGTATTTTTGTCGTTTGACCTAACACCTCTGACATGGTCACGATGATAGACGATAACTTGTTAATTAACAAGTTCTTATAGCCCAATTACACCGTTTAATTCATTGAGTTCGCTAGTTATCTTGTACCCCAGTCATAGACTAACTGCTTTTAGTGCATATTTGATGGTCTCTTCTGCTCGGGTTCGTTTGTTCTTCCGACACTCGTCCTGAAAGTTGAAAAGGATTGGTTATGTTACGGGTTTCGAAATATATAAACGTATCATTCATACCGGCAATAAATAAATAAATTTACTAAAAAAGGTTAAATTACTACACCTTTTTTTATAGGGTTAGTGTTCCCACACGGCCGTGTTACGCGGTTTGTTAACGGAAGACATAGGCGGGTCACCTGTGCTAATTGGCTGTGGAGTGTTCTCCACACACCTGTGCTAATTGGCTGTGGAGTGTTCTCCACACACCTGTGCTAATTGGCTGTGGAGTGTTCTCCACACACCTGTGCTAATTGGCTGTGGAGTGTTCTCCACACACCTGTGACCGCGTTGAGACCTTTCTGACTTGTTGTGGTGGTACAGCTGTGGTGTTCAACCATCTAGCTGGTCAGACATGTTGCCTAGCTCCGACTGGCACACCAACGAGGAATAGCGAAGTGTAGACTGACTCGAGTCATGATTTTTCTTATGAGTAATTTCATTTGTTAGTTTGACTTGCTGGTTACAGCATAATTTATACCGTACTCCAACCACCAACTGTCTATCATGTGTGCAGAAAAATTAGATCAGGCAGCATATATGGAAAGTACATGTTGATAAATGATTGATATGGTGCAAGAATGAATGCAATACATTCAGAACATGCTCCGCCTGCCTCCTGATCAACACTTGAACTCGAGAACAAATCTTTTGTGTGGCTTCTGCAGTTTGCGAAGGATATCCTATTGCGCAAGCAGTCAAGCAATTTCATTCACTTCACAATCATGTCGGTTGCGGCCGCAAGTAGACCTTGTTTCAAAGGTTTTCGATAAATAATCTTATTTGTATGCTTAGCAATCACAAATTACACTGTTTGAAATTGAAGCACTGCTTTATATGTTTCAGTCACAGCTCCAATAACACACCCCAACACCGAGCACTCTGTTCTGCCACCTCTGGTCAGCTCCCGCTCAGCCCAGTCCAAGCTCTTCTCTGTCCTGGCACCCCATTTGGTGGGACCAGCTCCCCCCTGAAACTAGGACAGCAGAGTCCCTGCCCATCTTCTGAAAGCACCTGAAACCCTACCTCCTTTATATAGTATTTTAAATATTCCCCTCTAGTTGTTGTGTCAGACAAGATGTAATCTACCATTCCAGTGTTTTACTTGCTATATTGTATTTACTTTGCCACCATGGCCTTTTTTTTGCCTTTACCTCCCTTATTATCTCACCTCATTTGCTCACATCGTACATAGACTTGTTTATACTGTGTTATTGACTGTGTGTTTGTTTTACTCCATGTGTAACTCTGTGTCGTTGTATGTGTCGAACTGCTTTGCTTTATCTTGGCCAGGTCGCAGTTGTAAATGAGAACTTGTTCTCAACTTGCTTACCTGGTTAAATTAAGGTGAAATACCATTTTTTTTTAAATCCCTAGCAGAAGGCCAACTTGTTCTATGCTATAGACGGATGGATTTCAAACGTGGGATGCCTCTTGGCTTGCTGACAATCACTAATTGCCTTGTTGCCTGGTCGTATTCTTTACTCACTAAAACGGAGGAGAGCAGACTGAAACAGGGAGGAACTCGTTTTTCTGTTTCAAACTGTTTTATGCTACGGTGTGCACTAATGAATACAACCCAGCTTCTTGCCACCAATCGTTGGGCCTAGTTAATCTATGTTTTTAGAGAGACGATCACAGCAACAAAACAAAATGACAACAAAAAACACACTTGAAGCGAAGCTTCCTTAGTGAAAGTGAAGACCAAACAACTAGTTTGTTCAGCTCCTGCTGTTCTAACAGGAGGGGTGTGAGTAATCTCCAGAATGTCATCCCTCCATGCCAGGTGACATGGACTGTGTCACAAATAGCACCCTATTCCCTATATAGTGTAACGGGCCTGGTCAAAAAGTAGTGCCCTATAAAGGATACATGTGATAAACAGTCTTCTGTACATTCCTCTGAGGCCTGTTTCTGTAGGAATTAAATTGTAAGCTAATGTCCCTCTGCCTGAGTGAAGCTTAGTCTTCAAACATTGCTTATGGTGCATTTCTCACAGCATACATAGTTTACCAGGTTTTTTTTAATGTTGATTGGTTGCATTTAACTTATTTTCTGTGTTCAAAAGGACACCTCACTACAATGTTGTTGATCCATCCTCATTTTTCTCCTTTCACAACCATGTTAAACTCTGAGACTGTTTTAAAGTCACCATTGGCCTCATGATGGAATCCCTGAGCGGTTTCCTTCCTCTCCAGCAACTGAGTTAGGAAGGACGCCTGTATCTTTATAGTGACTGGGTGTGTTGATACACCATCCAAAGTGTAATTAATAACTTCGCCATGCTGAAAAAGGATATTTTTAACGGCAGCTTTTTATTTATTTTTACCCATCTACCAATCAGTGCCCTTCTTTGCGAGGCATTAGAAAACCTCCCTGGTCTTTGTGGTTGAATCTGTTTGAAATTCACTGCTCTACTGAGGGACCTTACAGATTATTGTATGTGGGGTACAGAGATGAGGTAGTCATTTTTAAATCATGTTTATAGCACACAGAGTGAGTCCATGCAACTTATTTATGTGACTTGTCAAGCACATTTTTACTCCTGAACTTATTTAGGCTTGTCATAACAAAGGGACTGAATACTTATTGACTTATGACATTTCAGCTTTTAATTTTTAATTAATTTGTGAACATTTCAAAGAACATAATTCCACTGACCTTTTATGGGGGTATTGTGTGTGTGTGTGTGTGTGTGTGTGTGTGTGTGTCACTGGCCTACACACACATCTCAATTTAATCCATTTTAAATTGAGGCTGTAACACAACAGAATGTGGACAAGGTCAAGGGGTGTGAATACTTTCTGAAAGCTCTGTATATTTAGCCTAGTGATGGATGGGAGCAGTGGAATTAAATTCACTACATGAGTCCCCCGATACTTCCCCCAGATTGCCGTGCTAGTCATTGTTATTGTGGGGATCGAAAAGAGATTTCCCAGTTTTACTGGTTGATAGTTGTCCTCTGTTGCAACATGACTTTTCCACATAGCCAACACCCTGTTTCTGCCAGTTTCTACACCTTCCTTCCCCATGACATCATAATTACTGCTTCAGGGAACACACCTTCATGTTCAGTGGGGAGACGGCAGATAATCCTTAATGTTCAGCAGGGAGACGGCAACAGATAATCCTTCATGTTCAGTGGGGAGACGGTAGTAGAGAATCCTTAATGTTCAGCAGGGAGACGGCAACAGATAATCCTTAATGTTCAGCAGGGAGACGGTAGTAGATAATCCTTAATGTTCAGCAGGGAGACGGTAGTAGATAATCCTTAATGTTCAGCAGGGAGACGGTAGTAGATAATCCTTAATGTTCAGCAGGGAGACGGTAGTAGATAATCCTTAATGTTCAGCAGGGAGACGGTAGTAGATAATCCTTCATGTTCAGCAGGGAGACGGTAGTAGATAATCCTTAATGTTCAGCAGGGAGACGGTAATAGATAATCCTTAATGTTCAGCAGGGAGACGGTAATAGATAATCCTTCATGTTCAGCAGGGAGACGGTAATAGATAATCCTTAATGTTCAGCAGGGAGACGGTAATAGATAATCCTTAATGTTCAGCAGGGAGACGGTAGTAGATAATCCTTAATGTTCAGCAGGGAGACGGTAGTAGATAATCCTTCATGTTCAGCAGGGAGACGGTAGTAGATAATCCTTAATGTTCAGCAGGGAGACGGTAATAGATAATCCTTCATGTTCAGCAGGGAGACGGTAGTAGATAATCCTTAATGTTCAGCAGGGAGACGGTAGTAGATAATCCTTAATGTTCAGCAGGGAGACGGTAGTAGATAATCCTTAATGTTCAGCAGGGAGACGGTAGTAGATAATCCTTCATGTTCAGCAGGGAGACGGTAGTAGATAATCCTTAATGTTCAGCAGGGAGACGGTAGTAGATAATCCTTAATGTTCAGCAGGGAGACGGTAGTAGATAATCCTTAATGTTCAGCAGGGAGACGGTAGTAGATAATCCTTAATGTTCAGCAGGGAGACGGTAGTAGATAATCCTTAATGTTCAGCAGGGAGACGGTAGTAGATAATCCTTAATGTTCAGCAGGGAGACGGTAGTAGATAATCCTTCATGTTCAGCAGGGAGACGGTAGTAGATAATCCTTCATGTTCAGCAGGGAGACGGTAGTAGATAATCCTTAATGTTCAGCAGGGAGACGGTAGTAGATAATCCTTAATGTTCAGCAGGGAGACGGTAGTAGATAATCCTTAATGTTCAGCAGGGAGACGGTAGTAGATAATCCTTAATGTTCAGCAGGGAGACGGTAGTAGATAATCCTTAATGTTCAGCAGGGAGACGGTAGTAGATAATCCTTCATGTTCAGCAGGGAGACGGTAGTAGATAATCCTTAATGTTCAGCAGGGAGACGGTAGTAGATAATCCTTCATGTTCAGCAGGGAGACGGTAGTAGATAATCCTTCATGTTCAGCAGGGAGACGGTAGTAGATAATCCTTCATGTTCAGCAGGGAGACGGTAGTAGATAATCCTTCATGTTCAGCAGGGAGACGGTAGTAGATAATCCTTCATGTTCAGCAGGGAGACGGTAATAGATAATCCTTCATGTTCAGCAGGGAGACGGTAATAGATAATCCTTAATGTTCAGCAGGGAGACGGTAGTAGATAATCCTTCATGTTCAGCAGGGAGACGGTAATAGATAATCCTTAATGTTCAGCAGGGAGACGGTAATAGATAATCCTTAATGTTCAGCAGGGAGACGGTAGTAGATAATCCTTCATGTTCAGCAGGGAGACGGTAATAGATAATCCTTCATGTTCAGCAGGGAGACGGTAGTAGATAATCCTTCATGTTCAGCAGGGAGACGGTAATAGATAATCCTTAATGTTCAGCAGGGAGACGGTAATAGATAATCCTTAATGTTCAGCAGGGAGACGGTAGTAGATAATCCTTCATGTTCAGCAGGGAGACGGTAATAGATAATCCTTAATGTTCAGCAGGGAGACAGACGGTAGTAGATAATCCTTCATGTTCAGCAGGGAGACGGTAATAGATAATCCTTAATGTTCAGCAGGGAGACGGTAGTAGATAATCCTTAATGTTCAGCAGGGAGACGGTAGTAGATAATCCTTAATGTTCAGCAGGGAGACGGTAGTAGATAATCCTTCATGTTCAGCAGGGAGACGGTAGTAGATAATCCTTAATGTTCAGCAGGGAGACGGTAGTAGATAATCCTTCATGTTCAGCAGGGAGACGGTAGTAGATAATCCTTCATGTTCAGCAGGGAGACGGTAGTAGATAATCCTTCATGTTCAGCAGGGAGACGGTAGTAGATAATCCTTCATGTTCAGCAGGGAGACGGTAGTAGATAATCCTTCATGTTCAGCAGGGAGACGGTAATAGATAATCCTTCATGTTCAGCAGGGAGACGGTAATAGATAATCCTTAATGTTCAGCAGGGAGACGGTAGTAGATAATCCTTCATGTTCAGCAGGGAGACGGTAATAGATAATCCTTAATGTTCAGCAGGGAGACGGTAATAGATAATCCTTAATGTTCAGCAGGGAGACGGTAGTAGATAATCCTTCATGTTCAGCAGGGAGACGGTAATAGATAATCCTTCATGTTCAGCAGGGAGACGGTAGTAGATAATCCTTCATGTTCAGCAGGGAGACGGTAATAGATAATCCTTAATGTTCAGCAGGGAGACGGTAATAGATAATCCTTAATGTTCAGCAGGGAGACGGTAGTAGATAATCCTTCATGTTCAGCAGGGAGACGGTAATAGATAATCCTTAATGTTCAGCAGGGAGACAGACGGTAGTAGATAATCCTTCATGTTCAGCAGGGAGACGGTAATAGATAATCCTTAATGTTCAGCAGGGAGACGGTAATAGATAATCCTTAATGTTCAGCAGGGAGACGGTAATAGATAATCCTTAATGTTCAGCAGGGAGACGGTAGTAGATAATCCTTCATGTTCAGCAGGGAGACGGTAATAGATAATCCTTCATGTTCAGCAGGGAGACGGTAATAGATAATCCTTAATGTTCAGCAGGGAGACGGTAATAGATAATCCTTAATGTTCAGCAGGGAGACGGTAATAGATAATCCTTAATGTTCAGCAGGGAGACGGTAGTAGATAATCCTTAATGTTCAGCAGGGAGACGGTAGTAGATAATCCTTAATGTTCAGCAGGGAGACGGTAGTAGATAATCCTTAATGTTCAGCAGGGAGACGGTAGTAGATAATCCTTAATGTTCAGCAGGGAGACGGTAGTAGATAATCCTTAATGTTCAGCAGGGAGACGGTAATAGATAATCCTTAATGTTCAGCAGGGAGACAGACGGTAGTAGATAATACTTCATGTTCAGCAGGGAGACGGCAGAGAATCCACAAGGAGGATGATGAGGATGGCACCCTATTCCATATATAGTGCACTACTTTTTAGATCTTTGTTTTTATATATATATATATTATTTATTTATTTCATGGCATTTTTATGCTTTATTGGATAGAGAGACTGTGGGAAAGATGAAGGAGAGTGTGCTGAAAGGAGCAGTGGGCAGGATTGGATGTAGGAGAGTGTGCTGAAAGGAGCAGTGGGCAGGATTGGATGTAGGAGAGTGTGCTGAAAGGAGCAGTGGGCAGGATTGGATGAAGGAGAGTGTGCTGAAAGGAGCAGTGGGCAGGATTGGATGTAGGAGAGTGTGCTGAAAGGAGCAGTGGGCAGGATTGGATGAAGGAGAGTAGTGAAATGAGCTGTGGGCATGATTGGATGAAGGAGAGTAGTGAGATGAGCTGTGGGCAGGATTGGATGTAGGAGAGTGTGCTGAAATGAGCAGTGGGCAGGATTGGATGTAGGAGAGTGTGCTGAAATGAGCTGTGGGCAGGATTGGATGAAGGAGAGTAGTGAGATGAGCAGTGGGCATGATTGGATGAAGGAGAGTAGTGAAATGAGCAGTGGGCAGGATTGGATGTAGGAGAGTAGTGAGATGAGCAGTGGGCAGGATTGGATGAAGGAGAGTAGTGAGATGAGCAGTGGGCAGGATTGGATGAAGGAGAGTAGTGAGATGAGCAGTGGGCAGGATTGGATGAAGGAGAGTAGTGAAATGAGCAGTGGGCAGGATTGGATGAAGGAGAGTAGTGAGATGAGCAGTGGGCAGGATTGGATGAAGGAGAGTAGTGAGATGAGCAGTGGGCAGGATTGGATGTAGGAGAGTAGTGAAATGAGCAGTGGGCAGGATTGGATGAAGGAGAGTAGTGAGATGAGCAGTGGGCAGGATTGGATGTAGGAGAGTGTGCTGAAATGAGCAGTGGGCAGGATTGGATGAAGGAGAGTAGTGAAATGAGCAGTGGGCATGATTGGATGAAGGAGAGTGTGCTGAAATGAGCAGTGGGCAGGATTGGATGTAGGAGAGTGTGCTGAAATGAGCAGTGGGCAGGATTGGATGAAGGAGAGTAGTGAAATGAGCAGTGGGCATGATTGGATGTAGGAGAGTGTGCTGAAATGAGCAGTGGGCAGGATTGGATGAAGGAGAGTAGTGAGATGAGCTGTGGGCAGGATTGGATGAAGGAGAGTAGTGAGATGAGCAGTGGGCAGGATTGGATGAAGGAGAGTAGTGAAATGAGCAGTGGGCAGGATTGGATGAAGGAGAGTAGTGAAATGAGCAGTGGGCAGGATTGGATGAAGGAGAGTAGTGAAATGAGCAGTGGGCAGGATTGGATGAAGGAGAGTAGTGAGATGAGCTGTGGGCAGGATTGGATGAAGGAGAGTAGTGAGATGAGCAGTGGGCAGGATTGGATGAAGGAGAGTAGTGAGATGAGCAGTGGGCAGGATTGGATGAAGGAGAGTAGTGAGATGAGCTGTGGGCAGGATTGGATGAAGGAGAGTAGTGAGATGAGCAGTGGGCAGGATTGGATGTAGGAGAGTAGTGAAATGAGCAGTGGGCAGGATTGGATGAAGGAGAGTAGTGAAATGAGCAGTGGGCATGATTGGATGAAGGAGAGTGTGCTGAAATGAGCAGTGGGCAGGATTGGATGTAGGAGAGTGTGCTGAAATGAGCAGTGGGCAGGATTGGATGAAGGAGAGTAGTGAAATGAGCAGTGGGCATGATTGGATGAAGGAGAGTGTGCTGAAATGAGCAGTGGGCAGGATTGGATGTAGGAGAGTGTGCTGAAATGAGCAGTGGGCAGGATTGGATGAAGGAGAGTAGTGAAATGAGCAGTGGGCATGATTGGATGTAGGAGAGTGTGCTGAAATGAGCAGTGGGCAGGATTGGATGAAGGAGAGTAGTGAAATGAGCAGTGGGCAGGATTGGATGAAGGAGAGTAGTGAGATGAGCAGTGGGCAGGATTGGATGAAGGAGAGTAGTGAAATGAGCAGTGGGCATGATTGGATGAAGGAGAGTAGTGAGATGAGCAGTGGGCAGGATTGGATGAAGGAGAGTAGTGAGATGAGCAGTGGGCAGGATTGGATGAAGGAGAGTAGTGAGATGAGCAGTGGGCAGGATTGGATGAAGGAGAGTAGTGAGATGAGCAGTGGGCAGGATTGGATGAAGGAGAGTAGTGAGATGAGCAGTGGGCAGGATTGGCTGAAGGAGAGTAGTGAGATGAGCAGTGGGCAGGATTGGCTGAAGGAGAGTAGTGAGATGAGCAGTGGGCAGGATTGGAACTCATGCTGCAGCGTTATATGTGCACCGAGGGCTGTGGCTTAGACCACTAGACCACCCTAGGCCACATAGTGTACTACTTTGGACCAAGGCCCATTGGGTTCTGGTGAAAAGTAGTGCACTAGACTATATATAGGGTGCCATTTGGGATCCAAGCCCCCATGAAAGCATTTGTGTGACTCACTCAGAAACAAAGGCGTTTCATTCAGGCCACCTCAAGAGATTGTGGAATGTCGAGTCGGTCACATGATCGATGGCATTAAATGCAGATAATTAGGCTTCAACCCCAATGGTTGGACAGACAGTCTAATTCCAGCGTTTGTAGGCGGTGCTTTTCTTTCCTGTTGGGATTGAGCGTGAGATGTAGACTAGGCCTGTAAAGACCGTAGCATGGATTTATCTTATCACAACATAAACAACACTTTTGATGCCTTGTCTTCGGGAAAACAACCTGTGAAGTCATTATTTTTCTTTTTAAAGCCATTTATACCAGTGTTTGTGATTGTGTCTATTCAAAGTTGCCTCAATTTTGGCTAATCGTGTCGGAAATGTGTCCATTCTAAGATTACTAGGGCCACATGTAAAAAAAAAACAAATTAAAAAAAAAAAAACGGAAGATCTCGTTTGTTGTCTCTCTTTCTGTGTGTCTGTCTCCCTGAATGTAGCCGACTCTATCTCAATAAGAAGAGCATTGACAATAACGTTGTAATTGTGCTTGTCTGTCTCTCCTGTAGCCGACTCTGTCTCAATAAGAAGAGCCCTGACAAGCAGCCCTACAGTAAGCTGTCGGGGGTCTCTCTACTGAAGCCTCTGAAAGGAGTAGACCCCAACCTCATCAATAACCTGGAGACCTTCTTTGAGCTCGACTACCCCACGGTACTACTTGTTCTATATCCTACATGTCTATACCCTATCCCCCCACAGTACTACCTGTTCTATATCCTACATGTCTATGTCCTATACCCTATCCCTCCAAGGTACGACTTGTTCTATATTAGGGATGTAACGATTTACCGATACAAATCAGTCCCTTGTTCAAATGTAAATGACCATCCTACCGATCCTCGACTTTGGCGATGTAATTTACAAAATAGCCTCCAATACCCTACTCAATAAATTTGATACAGTCTATCACAGTGCCATCTGTTTTGTCACCAAAGCCCCATATACTACCTACCACTGCGACCTGTATGCTCTCGTTGGCTGGCCCTCGCTTCATACTCGTCGCCAAACCCACTGGCTCCAGGTCATCTACAAGACCCTGCTACGTAAAGTCCCCCCTTATCTCAGCTCACTGGTCATCATAGCATCTCCCACCTGTAGCACGCGCTCCAGCAGGTATATCTCTCTGTTCACCCCCAAAACCAATTCCTCCTTTGGCCGCCTCTCCTTCCAGTTCTCTGCTGCTAATGACTGGTACGAACTACAAAAATCTCTGAAACTGGAAACACTTATCTCCCTCACTAGCTTTAAGCACCAGCTGTCAGAGAAGCTCACAGATTACTGTACCTGTACATAGCCCATCTATAATTTAGCCCAAACAACTACCTCTTTCCCTACTGTATTTATTTATTTTGCTCCTTTGGACCCCATTATTTCTATTTCTTCTTTGCACAGTCTTCCACTGCAAATCTCCCATTCCAGTGTTTTACTTGCTATATTGTATTTACTTTGCCACCATGGCCTTTTTTTGCCTTTACCTCCCTTATCTCACCTCATTTGCTCACATCGTATATAGACTTGTTTCTACTGTATTATTGACTGTATGTTTGTTTTATTCCATGTGTAACTCTGTGTCGTTGTATCTGTCGAACTGCTTTGCTTTATCTTGGCCAGGTCGCAATTGTAAATGAGAACTTGTTCTCAACTTGCCTACCTGGTTAAATAAAGGTGAAATAAATAAAAATATCGGTCTGCGGGTGCCCAAGCCGATCCAAATGAAGCATCGGTCAGGAAACCAGTTTCAAACGTTATGAATCACCGGTTCACTTTAATAGTTTTCACTCTTAAAATATCTGACTTTAAAAATATCCATCTGTTGCGACTGAATTGATGCTCCCTCCATCAGTTCCATAGCCTATGGAACGTTTATGCATTTAACTACGTATGACATCACAGCGTAGTTCATTACGCCGTACGCCACCTTCACGTAAATCACGTTTCGCTACTGGATGAGAACACAGTGTTTCAAAACGCAAGACAAGATTGAGAAACCTAGTCTTTCGTCAAATATCGCATTTATTTTGGGAGATTTAGTACAGTTTCATTCAAGACCGATGAAACATTGATTCAGGTGATGATAAAACAGTAAGTAACTTAGAGATATATATATATTTTTTAAACTTTCTAGCAAGTCAAGCTAGGTTACCGAGCAGTTAGCTAAAAGCTAGGCTAGGTTGAATGTATAATTGTATCTAGCAACCACCACCTAATAATTATCAGCGAAAACAAAATCTCTTTATCATCACAATAAACTAAAACGGTAGGCAACAACCCCGTTCCGCTAGTGGAACCCCTCGCCAACACCCAATGAAATTGCACGGCGCCAAATTCAATCAACAGAAGTCTCATAATTACATTTTCTCAAACATACAAGTATTAGGCACCATTTTAAAGATAACATTCTCGTTAATCCAACCACAGTGTCCGATTTCAAAAAAGCATTTCGGCGAAAGCAGAACATATCATTATGTTAGGTCAGCAACTAGTCACAGAAAGCATACAGCCATTTTCCAACCAAAGAGAGGAGTCACAAAAAGCAGAAATATAAATAAAATGAATCACTAACCTTAGATATTCTTCATCAGATGACACTCCCGAGACATGTTTCGCAATACATGTATGTTTTGTTCAATCAAGTTCATATTTATATAAAAAAAAACACTCAGTTTACATTTGACTTTGCCTCCAAAACATCCTGTGAATTCGCACAGAGCCACATCAAATCACAGAAATACTCATAATAAACATTAATAAAAGATACAAGTGTTATTCAAAGATTTAAAGATATACTTCTGCTTAATGCAACCGCTGTGTCAGATTTAAAAACTTTACGGAAAAAGCAAACCATGCAATAATCTGAGTATGGCGCTCAGAGACCAACACAACCCAAGAAGATATCCGCCATGTTGGAGTCAACAGATGTCAGAAATAGCATAAATTTTCACTTACCTTTGATGATCTTCATCAGAATGCACTCCCAGGAATCCCAGTTCCACAGTAAATGTTTGCTTTGTTCCATGAAGTCCATAATGTATGTCCAAATACCTCCTTTTGTTAGGGCGTTTAGTAAACAAATCGAAACTCACGGGCAATTCCAGCGGGAAATGTCGGACAAATCCCCAAAAGTTATATTACTGGTCGTAGAAACAAATCAAACGATGTATAGAATCAATCTTTAGGATGTTTTTATCATCAATGTTCAGTAATGTCCCAACCGGAGAATTCATTTGTCTGTAGAAAAGCAATGGAACGAGAGGTAACTTTCTCATGACCGCGCATCACGAGACCGAGGCTGCTGGCAGACCTCTGACTCATTCCCCTCCCATCCGGCCCCCCTTCACAGGGAAGCTTGAAACAACGTTCTAAAGACTGTTGACATCTAGTGGAAGCCTTAGGAAGTGCAAGATTACCCATATCCCACTGTATATTCAATGGGGGCTGAGTTGAAAACTTACAAACCTCAGATTTCCACTTCCTGGTTGGATTCTTTTCCTCAGGTTTTTGCCTGCCATATGAGTTATGTTATACATCATTCAAACAGTTTTAGAAACTTCAGAGTGTTTTCTATCTAATACTACTAATAATAATCATATATTAGCATCTGGGACTGAGTAGGAGGCAGTTGACTCTGGGGATGCTTTTCATCCAAATGTGAAAATACTGCCCCCTATCCATAAGACTTTGTAACAGCCAATGTGTGTTATTTTAACATTTAAATAGTACTCACTTATAGGAATGGTTAATTGTTTACATGTTGCTAACTAACTATTGCTCAAAAAAACACATTTTCATCTTGTTGTGTGGTCTGGTAACTTCCTTTTCCATTGACAGACTCTGGCTGCATTAAAGACAAACGCAATGTTTGGAAAAATGTAAAGTATGTACAAATGTAAAGTATGTACAAATGTAAAGTATGTACAAATGTAAAGTATGTACAAATGTAAAGTATGTACAAATGTAAAGTATGTACAAATGTAAAGTATGTACAAATGTAAAGTATGTACAAATGTAAAGTATGTACAAATGTAAAGTATGTACAAATGTAAAGTATGTACAAATGTAAAGTATGTACAAATGTAAAGTATGTACAAATGTAAAGTATGTACAAATGTAAAGTATGTACAAATGTAAAGTATGTACAAATGTAAAGTATGTACAAATGTAAAGTATGTACAAATGTAAAGTATGTACAAATGTAAAGTATGCGGCATTCGTTTCGCAACGTAGCTTTTCAACTGCGTGGGGGTGCTGCGATATCACTCCGGATGGTCCCCAGTGACGTGAATGAATGGGTGTGGCAAGGCGGCTGTCTTTTAGAGAATTTTATATAGCTGTACAGAAACTAACATTTTTAAGACAATTTCCTGTAATTCAACACATTTCTCCATAGAGCTGATATTTTATTTTTCTCATGGCTAATACATACACTACTGCTAAATTCATGAATAAATGCTGTTTTGCGTCCGGAGCTCTGCAGTGGACTGCTCAGATGTAAACAGGGCTTAACTGTCAGATAACAACTGTGTGTGCACAGTACGAGAGACACGGCTGCTTGCGTCAACGAGAGGTAGGCTTAGCCCTGAACTAATAGGCTAATAGCTCTCTGTAAAATTCCAAACGCTCTTTGTGGTTTTGAGACGGGGGTCCAAAGCTGCATTATATTAATGGGCTAAATGCCATGCTAATTTCTGAAGATAAATATTGACACACAGTACCCAATCAATAGTTTGGACACACCTACTCATTCAAGGGTTTCTCTTTATTTTTACTATTTTCTACATTGTAGAATAATAGTGAAGACATCAAAACTATGACACATATGGAATCATGTAGTAACCCCCCCAAAAAAACAAAAATGTTAAACAAATCAAAATATATTTTTTTATATTTGAGGTTCTTCAAAGTAGCCACCCTTTTGCCTTGATGACAGCTTTGCACACTCTTGGCATTCTCTCAAACATCTTCATGGCAAATATTTAGTAGTGAATTGCGTACAAGTGTAACTTGGTCATCTCATGTGCACCGTTACAACTAAGACTCACTGATAGATCTAGAAAGCGGAACTCACTGACTCATGCTTTCTCCTGCTGTGATATTTTACAAACAAATCACGTGACGGGCTCAACTGTTCTGAGGAACTACGGTAAGCCTCATGACCTAATGAAGAACGCAGTCTGCTTTGTCTCCCGGCGTATTGCACAAGTTGACTGCTGGCAATAACTTTAAAAAGTAGCTACAAATATTCCAATTTATTGAGTAACTTTAAAATAAATTGTTTTTGACGGTATGGAAAAATAATCCCGTGGCTTTCCAAGTACCCTGGTGTATGTATGTTAATACATGGTATACTGCCCAGGCCTACCCACCACACTGTTTGTTAGTAACCATCAGTCTACTGTTATAGATAATGTTCCAATACAGTTGCACACGTCATAGTAATGCATTAGAGTGTAGGAAGCCAGAAGTACCTGCTTCCCATTGAACGATGCTGTAAAGGGAAGCATTACGCAACATATCCATGACGTCGGTGCGTGTTACCAACCAAACCAGATGATTGACGCTGGCGATAGCCTTTCATGCAGGGACTTTGCCGTTACAGTACCTGGATAGGACGTGAGGTTAGGGATGACTGAGAGGTATTTAAAACGCCCTGCCTTACCTTCCTAGGGTGATACTCGATTACAACAAGCCTTAACCAACATGTCTCTACAGGTTCACTATGTCCTTATCTTTTCATATTCAGTAATAGCTGTGAAACATGATGAATAATCTAACTGAAACACCATACCAGTAAGACTGAAACACCATACCAGTAAGACTGAAACACAGTGCCAGTAAGACTGAAACACCATACCAGTAAGACAGAAACACCGTGCCAGTAAGACTGAAACACCATACCAGTAAGACAGAAACACCATACCAGTAAGACAGAAACACCGTGCCAGTAAGACTGAAACACCATACCAGTAAGACAGAAACACCGTGCCAGTAAGACAGAAACACCGTGCCAGTAAGACAGAAACACCGTGCCAGTAAGACTGAAACACCGTGCCAGTAAGACTGAAACACCGTGCCAGTAAGACTGAAACACCGTGCCAGTAAGACTGAAACACCATGCCAGTAAGACAGAAACACCATACCAGTAAGACTGAAACACCATACCAGTAAGACTGAAACACCGTGCCAGTAAGACTGAAACACCATACCAGTAAGACAGAAACACCATACCAGTAAGACTGAAACACCATACCAGTAAGACAGAAACACCGTGCCAGTAAGACAGAAACACCATACCAGTAAGACAGAAACACCGTGCCAGTAAGACTGAAACACCGTGCCAGTAAGACAGAAACACCGTGCCAGTAAGACTGAAACACCGTGCCAGTAAGACAGAAACACCGTGCCAGTAAGACTGAAACACCGTGCCAGTAAGACTGAAACACCGTGCCAGTAAGACTGAAACACCGTGCCAGTAAGACTGAAACACCGTACCAGTAAGACAGAAACACCGTGCCAGTAAGACTGAAACACCGTGCCAGTAAGACGGAAACACCGTGCCAGTAAGACGGAAACACCGTGCCAGTAAGACTGAAACACCGTGCCCGACAGCCTGAAACACCGTGCCCGACAGCCAGAAACACCGTGGCCGACAGCCAGAAACACCGTGCCCGACAGCCAGAAACACCGTGCCCGACAGCCAGAAACACCGTGCCCGACAGCCAGAAACACCGTGCCCGACAGCCAGAAACACCGTGCCCGACAGCCAGAAACACCGTGCCCGAGAGTCACATATTACCCCATAATGACAAAGTGAGAAAAAAATTATTATAATAATTTTTTTTGCTAAATTATAAAAAAAATAAGACTCAGGTGCATCCTGTTTCCGTTGATCATCATTAAAATGTTTCTACAACTTGATTGATAGTCCACCTGTGGTAAATTCAACCGATTGGACGTGTTTTGGAAAGGCACACAACTGTCTATATCATGTCCTACAATTGACAGTGCACATCAGAGCAAAAACCAAGCCATGAGGTAGAAGAAATTGTCTGTAGAGCTCCGAGACAGGATTGTGTCGAAGGCACAGATCTGGGGAAGGGTACCAACAAATGTCTGCAGCATTGAAGGTCCCCAAGAACACAGTGGCCTCCATCATTCTTAAGTGGAAGAAAGTTTGGAACCACCAAGACTCTTCCTAGACCTTGCCGCCTGGCCAAACTGAGCAATCTGGCGAGAAGGGCCTTGGTCAGGGAGATGGGAGAACATTCCAGAAGGACAACCATCTCTGCAGCACTCCACCAATCAGGCCTTTATAGTAGACTGACCAGACGGAAGCCACTCCTCAGTAAAAGGCACATGACAGGCCGCTTGGAGTTTGCCAAAAGACACCTAAAGGACGCTCAGACCATGAGAAACATGATTCCCTGTTCTGATGAAACCAAGATTGAACTCTTTGGCCTGAATGCCAACTGTCACGTCAGGAGGAAACCTGGCACCATCCCTACGGTGAACCAAGACAGCACAGGAGTGCCTTTGTGACAAGTCTCAATGTCCTTGAGTGGCCTGAACTTTAACCCCATCGAACATCTCTGGAGAGACCTGAAAATAGCTGTGCAGCGACGCTCCCCATTCAACCTGACAGAACTTGAGAGGATCTGCAGAGAATACAGGTGTGCCAAGCTTGTAGCGTCATACCCAAGATTCGAGGCTGTAATTGTTGTCAAAGGTGCTTCAACAAAGTGCTGAGTAAAGGGTCTGAATACTTATGTAAATGTGATATTTAAGTATTTTTTATTTAGCTAAAATTGATTTAAAAAAACAAACTGTTTTTGCGTTGTCATTATAGGGTATTGTGTGTAGATTGAGGGGTGAAAAAACTATTTTATCAATTTTAGAATAAGGGTGTAACAATGTGTCAAGGGGTCTGAAAAGTTTCCAAATGCACTGAAGGGCACCTGGTCAAAAGTAGTGAGTAGTATTATTCAGAATAAGCCTCTGATTTACACAGTTGGAGGGGTCAGGGTGGAACACAGTTGAAGGGGTCAGAAGGCCAGTAGAACACCGTTGGAGGGGTCAGAGTGGAAGACAGTTGGAGGGGTCTGAGTGGAAGACAGTTGGAGGGGTCAGAGTGGAAGACAGTTGGAGGGGTCAGAGTGGAAGACAGTTGGAGGGGTCAGAGTGGAAGACAGTTGGAGGGGTCCGAGTGGAAGACAGTTGGAGGGGTCAGAGTGGAAGACAGTTGGAGGGGTCAGAGGGCCAGTAGAACACAGTTGGAGGGGTCAGAGTGGAACACAGCTGAAGGGGTCAGAGTGGAACACAGCTGAAGGGGTCAGAGTGGAACACTGCTGAAGGGGTCAGAGTGGAAGACAGTTGGAGAGGGCAAGTGGAACACTGCTGGAGGGGTCAGAGGGGAACACAGTTGGAGAGGGCAAGTGGAACACAGTTGGAGGGGTCAGAGTGGAACACAGTTGGAGGGGTCAGAGTGGAACACAGTTGGAGGGGTCAGAGTGGAACACAGCTGAAGGGGTCAGAGTGGAACACTGCAGAAGGGGTCAGAGTGGAAGACAGTTGGAGGGGTCAGAGTGGAAGACAGTTGGAGGGGTCAGAGTGGAAGACAGTTGGAGGGGTCAGAGTGGAAGACAGTTGGAGGGGTCAGAGTGGAAGACAGTTGGAGGGGTCAGAGTGGAAGACAGTTGGAGGGGTCAGAGGGCCAGTAGAACACAGTTGGAGGGGTCAGAGTGGAACACAGCTGAAGGGGTCAGAGTGGAACACTGCTGGAGGGGTCAGAGTGGAACACTGCTGAAGGGGTCAGAGTGGAACACTGCTGAAGGGGTCAGAGTGGAACACTGCTGGAGGGGTCAGAGTGGAACACTGCTGAAGGGGTCAGAGTGGAACACTGCTGAAGGGGTCAGAGTGGAACACTGCTGGAGGGGTCAGAGTGGAACACTGCTGAAGGGGTCAGAGTGGAACACTGCTGAAGGGGTCAGAGTGGAACACTGCTGAAGGGGTCAGAGTGGAACACTGCTGGAGGGGTCAGAGTGGAACACTGCTGAAGGGGTCAGAGTGGAACACTGCTGGAGGGGTCAGAGTGGAACACTGCTGAAGGGGTCAGAGTGGAACACTGCTGAAGGGGTCAGAGTGGAACACTGCTGAAGGGGTCAGAGTGGAACACTGCTGAAGTTAAACAAATGAATTGAATATATGTCTTTCTCTACAGTATTGGACTGAACTAACATCTGTCTTTCTCTACAGTATTGGACTGAACTAACATCTGTCTTTCTCTACAGTATTGGACTGAACTAACATCTGTCTTTCTCTACAGTATTGGACTGAACTAACATCTGTCTTTCTCTACAGTATTGGACTGAACTAACATCTGTCTTTCTCTACAGTATTGGACTGAACTAACATCTGTCTTTCTCTACAGTTTCTCTATAGTATTGGACTGAACTAACATCTGTCTTTCTCTACAGTATTGGACTGAACTAACATCTGTCTTTCTCTACAGTTTCTCTATAGTATTGGACTGAACTAACATCTGTCTTTCTCTACAGTATTGGACTGAACTAACATCTGTCTTTCTCTACAGTCTCTCTATAGTATTGGACTGAACTAACATATGTCTTTCTCTACAGTATTGGACTGAACTAACATATGTCTTTCTCTACAGTTTCTCTATAGTATTGGACTGAACTAACATATGTCTTTCTCTACAGTTTCTCTATAGTATTGGACTGAACTAACATATGTCTTTCTCTACAGTATTGAACTGAACTAACATCTGTCTTTCTCTACAGTTTCTCTATAGTATTGGACTGAACTAACATATGTCTTTCTCTACAGTATTGGACTGAACTAACATATGTCTTTCTCTACAGTTTCTCTATAGTATTGGACTGAACTAACATATGTCTTTCTCTACAGTATTGGACTGAACTAACATATGTCTTTCTCTACAGTTTCTCTATAGTATTGGACTGAACTAACATATGTCTTTCTCTACAGTATTGGACTGAACTAACATCTGTCTTTCTCTACAGTTTCTCTATAGTATTGGACTGAACTAACATATGTCTTTCTCTACAGTTTCTCTACAGTATTGAACTGAACTAACATCTGTCTTTCTCTACAGTTTCTCTATAGTATTGGACTGAACTAACATATGTCTTTCTCTACAGTATTGGACTGAACTAACATCTGTCTTTCTCTACAGTTTCTCTATAGTATTGGACTGAACTAACATATGTCTTTCTCTATAGTATTGGACTGAACTAACATATGTCTTTCTCTACAGTTTCTCTACAGTATTGAACTGAACTAACATATGTCTTTCTCTACAGTATTGGACTGAACTAACATATGTCTTTCTCTACAGTTTCTCTACAGTATTGAACTGAACTAACATATGTCTTTCTCTACAGTATTGAACTGAACTAACATCTGTCTTTCTCTACAGTTTCTCTACAGTATTGGACTGAACTAACATATGTCTTTCTCTACAGTATTGGACTGAACTAACATCTGTCTTTCTCTACAGTTTCTCTATAGTATTGGACTGAACTAACATATGTCTTTCTCTACAGTATTGGACTGAACTAACATATGTCTTTCTCTACAGTTTCTCTATAGTATTGGACTGAACTAACATATGTCTTTCTCTACAGTATTGAACTGAACTAACATCTGTCTTTCTCTACAGTTTCTCTATAGTATTGGACTGAACTAACATATGTCTTTCTCTACAGTATTGAACTGAACTAACATCTGTCTTTCTCTACAGTTTCTCTATAGTATTGGACTGAACTAACATATGTCTTTCTCTACAGTATTGAACTGAACTAACATCTGTCTTTCTCTACAGTTTCTCTATAGTATTGGACTGAACTAACATATGTCTTTCTCTACAGTATTGGACTGAACTAACATATGTCTTTCTCTACAGTTTCTCTATAGTATTGGACTGAACTAACATATGTCTTTCTCTATAGTATTGGACTGAACTAACATATGTCTTTCTCTACAGTATTGAACTGAACTAACATCTGTCTTTCTCTACAGTTTCTCTATAGTATTGGACTGAACTAACATATGTCTTTCTCTACAGTATTGAACTGAACTAACATCTGTCTTTCTCTACAGTTTCTCTATAGTATTGGACTGAACTAACATATGTCTTTCTCTACAGTATTGAACTGAACTAACATCTGTCTTTCTCTACAGTTTCTCTATAGTATTGGACTGAACTAACATATGTCTTTCTCTACAGTATTGAACTGAACTAACATCTGTCTTTCTCTACAGTTTCTCTATAGTATTGGACTGAACTAACATATGTCTTTCTCTACAGTATTGAACTGAACTAACATCTGTCTTTCTCTACAGTTTCTCTATAGTATTGGACTGAACTAACATATCTGTCTTTCTCTACAGTATTGGACTGAACTAACATATCTGTCTTTCTCTACAGTCTCTCTACAGTATTGGACTGAACTAACATATCTGTCTTTCTCTACAGTTTCTCTACAGTATTGAACTAATGTTTTGTCTGTCTCTCTCTCTCTCTCTCTGCCCAGTTTGAGATCCTACTCTGTGTACAGGACCATGACGACCCAGCCATTGATGTTTGTAAAAAGCTTTTAGGAAAATATCCCAACGTTGATGCTCGGTTATTTATAGGTAAGAAAGAGTCTGGTTGATGAATTCTTTGAACAACTGTTAATTAATATTCATATCTCATGTCCTGCTATTCTAAGATCTGTCTAATAACTGTGTTAATATGTGTAGTTGTAAGTAGGGAAACGTGTCAATGCTCAGTATGGTGGCCTGTCGGGACACAAAGAGACGGACTGAACAACAATACACAGTTGGCCAATTCCTTTTTGAGCGTGGCTGGATGGAAAATGTGTTTTTGCCATCTAAGATTGTTCTGGCAATTCTCACATATAAATGTAATCGGAGGAAGGACGTTTGGTACATTTTTGTCACGTATTTTATTTTTAAATAATTTTGAAAGTGGACATTTTTATGCCCCTTTTTTTTTAGACCTATACATGCCTATACATGCCTATACCTATACTGTAAGACCCTTTGACCTCTGAACCCTACATTACACTGACCACCAATACTGCTTGACCAATATTATGTGGACACCTGTTCATCAAACATCTCATTCCATAATCATGGGCATTAAATATGGAGTTGGTCCCCCCATTTGCTGCTATAACAGCCTCTACTCTTCTGGGAAGGCTTTCCACTAGATGTTGGAACATTGCTGCTATAACAGCCTCCACTCTTCTGGGAAAGCTTTCCACTAGATGTTGGAACATTGCTGCTATAACAGCCTCTACTCTTCTGGGAAGGCTTTCCACTAGATGTTGGAACATTGCTGCTATAACTGCCTCCACTCTTCTGGGAAGGCTTTCCACTAGATGTTGGAACATTGCTGCTATAACAGCCTCCACTCTTCTGGGAAGGCTTTCCACTAGATGTTGTAACATTGCTGCTATAACAGCCTCTACTCTTCTGGGAAGGCTTTCCACTAGATGATGGAACATTGCTGCTATAACAGCCTCTACTCTTCTGGGAATGCTTTCCACTAGATGTTGGAACATTGCTGTTATAACAGCCTCCACTCTTCTGGGAAGGCTTTCCACTAGATGTTGGAACATTGCTGTTATAACAGCCTCCACTCTTCTGGGAAGGCTTTCCACTAGATGTTGGAACATTGCTGCTATAACAGCCTCCACTCTTCTGGGAAGGCTTTCCACTAGATGATGGAACATTGCTGCTATAACAGCCTCCACTCTTCTGGGAAGGCTTTCCACTAGATGTTGGAACATTGCTGCTATAACAGCCTCCACTCTTCTGGGAAGGCTTTCCACTAGATGTTGGAACATTGCTGCTATAACAGCCTCCACTCTTCTGGGAAGGCTTTCCACTAGCTGATGGAACATTGCTGCTATAACAGCCTCCACTCTTCTGGGAAGGCTTTCCACTAGATGTTGGAACATTACTGCTATAACAGCCTCCACTCTTCTGGGAAGGCTTTCCACTAGACGATGGAACATTGCTGCTATAACAGCCTCCACTCTTCTGGGAAGGCTTTCCACTAGATGTTGGAACATTGCTGCAGGGACTTGCTTCCATTCAGCCACAAGAGCATTAGTGAGGTTGGTCACTGACGTTGGGCGATTAGGCCTGGCTCTCAGTCGGCGGTCCAATTCAACCCAAAGGTGTTCGATGGGGTTGAGGTCAGGGTTCTGTGCAGATCAGCCAAGTTCTTTCACACCAATCTGGACAAATCATTTCTGTATGGACATCGCTTTGTGCATGGGGGCATTGTCATGCTGAAACAGGAAAGGGCCTTCCCCAAACTGTTGCCACAAAGTTGGAAGCACAGAATTGTCTAGAATGTCATTGTATGCTGTAGCATTAAGATTTCCCTTCACTAGAACTAAGGGGCCCGAACCATGAAAAACAGCCCCAGACCATTATTCCTGCACCAAACTTTGCAGTTGGGACTATGAATTCGGGCAGGTAGTGTTCTCCTGACATTCGCCAAACCCAGATTCGTCTGTCGGACTGCCAGCATTATTTACCACTCCAGCCGACTCTTGGCATTGCTTATTGTGATCTTAGGCTTGTGTGCGGCTGCTCGGCCATGGAAACCCGTTCTGTGAGCTTGTGTGGCCTACCACTGCGTGGCTGAGCCGTTGTTGCTCCTAGACGTTTCCACTTCACAATAACAGCACTTACTAGTTGACTGAGGCAGCTCTAGCAAAGCAGGGATTTGACAAACTGACTTGTTGGCATCCTATGACGGTGCCACATTGAAAGTTACTGAGCTCTAAGGTAAGGTCATTCTACTGACAATGTTTGTCTATGGACATTGCATGGCGGTTTGATATACCTGTCAGCTACAGGTGTGGCTGAAATAGTGTCCATATATTGCTGTCATTATACTACTTATACTGTTCTGTAAAATATGGATTAATTAAAAATATTGTTATTAATATCTCAAAAGTACTCAATTTCATTTATCCTATTTTTTTTAGACATTGTTTGGAACAATATGCTCTACAAGTACATCACATTTCCAGAGTGGGCTCGCTGCTGATTTTGACGTTTATAATCAATTTCAGGAGCACCACCAACACAGTGAATGGGGAAAATGGATTCAAAAGGAAGGCTGTGATTCGTTAATGACCTATAATGTCATTTTCTATGTATAAAATGGGTCTTGTCATTAACAGCAGAGAGCCACTCAGGAAAGGTGTCGTGTTTTGATGATTATATTGTTCCAGACAATATGTTTTAAAAAATCAAAAAAGGGTACTTTGGAGAGAGTATTTCTCATTTTTAATAAATGAATGTGAAACATTGTATTTCAGAATCTAGACAATAAGGGACCTTATTTTACAGCACAATATAAAGAGTAAAATGACACCAAGATGCTGTCTGTATCATGTACGGATCGCAGATCGTGGGGTCTGACGGAATAATGACTAGACGTTGTCTGCATCATGTACGGATCGCAGATCGTGGGGTCTGACGGAATAATGACTAGACGTTGTCTGTATCATGTACGGATCGCAGATCGTGGGGTCTGACGGAATAATGACTAGACGTTGTCTGTATCATGTACGGATCACAGATCGTGGGGTCTGACAGAATAATGGCTAGACGTTGTCTGTATCATGTACATAGGTTCTGACTGGAAGGCATTTTGTAGGTTTTAAATCTGTCAAAAACGTCCACTTTCATCACCCCCCAAAAAATAAAGAAGTGATACAAATGTCAGACGTCCTTCCTCCTCATGAAGTGTATAGCAATTTCCTCCGCAGTCGCCAAAAGATACAATGAATACGTTCACATTTAGTTTTTTGGGGGGCAGAATGAACTACTGATTTCTTTTGATTGGACAATATTCTAACTTTATTGAGACAGATCATTTAAAAAAATAACATTTTTATTGAGTAAATGTATGTATTGGTTGTCTTCGAGATTAAAATGTAATGAATTGGGAAGATCCCAGGCTGTGTCATTCACCTGCCGTGACCCGCGAGTCCCATATAAGGCCACGCACAAAACGGGCTCCCTGCTGGATGAAAAGGCTGAAGTGAAGTGAAACCGTCTGTAAAGGAGGGTTGAAGAGAATCTCTTGGTTTTTACAA
This sequence comes from Oncorhynchus mykiss, assembly GCF_057628025.1. Lineage (NCBI taxonomy): Eukaryota > Metazoa > Chordata > Actinopteri > Salmoniformes > Salmonidae > Oncorhynchus > Oncorhynchus mykiss. The sequence continues at coordinate 4,174,925 of NC_143033.1, read as the reverse complement.
CACAGTCTTGGTGATGCCGACGGTCCTAGTGCACGTCAAGTCACTGAACTAACGTTCTGTTGCAGGAGGAAAGAAGGTCGGCATCAACCCCAAGATTAATAACCTGATGCCGGGTTATGAAGGGGCCAAGTATGACCTCGTGTGGATCTGCGACAGCGGAATACGAGGTAGGAAACTCCACTTTGCCTGTGTCCCAAATGGCACCTTTTTTATTCCCTACGTTGTGCACTGCCCTGGTCAAGAGTAGTGCACTACGTAGGGATTGTGGTGCCTTTTGGGGACCGTTTCCTTACTCTGATTTTGAATCGTAACAGAATGAATCAGCTGCGCTGTTACAAATCAGCCGGCGGTCTCTGTTTTCGTTCTTATCACTGACTCACAGCCGTTAGATAATAGAGAGACTATCTGATGTATTCTAGTTTTGAACCTTGAACAAATAAACTGAACCTAGATAAACCAGACGTTATGTTTGTATGTTAAGCAATCAACGTTTATTTTATTCACCTATATTCAAGTACTGTAGTTGGATGAAAACGATACGTTAGATCCCATTGCCTGATCTGTAAACTGCTGATTTTTAATTAAAATAAAATGAACAATGGGCTTTCTATATACATTGATAGAATGATTTTGTTCCTGTTCCTCCCCAGTGAAACCGGACACTCTGACCGATATGGCCAATCAGATGACTGAGAAGGTGGGGTTGGTTCATGGCCTTCCCTACGTGGCCGACAGACAGGGCTTCGCGGCTACACTGGAGCAGGTGGGCATCCTTACAGACGGAGGCTCTCAGTTCATCTTCCCTCCATCCCTAGTGACTACCCCACTCCCTCTCTAATACAACACAGTACCAGCAGCCGGTAGACTGGGGAGACTGGGGCCTGGGGAGCTGGGTGCCTGGGGAGCTGGTGGCCAGGGGGGCCTGGGGAGCGGGGGGCCTGGGGAGCAGGTGGGCATCCTTACAGACGGAGGCTCTCAGTTCATCTTCCCTCCATCCCTTGTGACTACCCCACTCCCTCTCTAATACAACACAGTACCAGCAGCCGGTAGACTGGGGAGACTGGGGCCTGGGGAGCTGGGAGCCTGGGGAGCTGGTGGCCAGGGGGGCCTGGGGAGCGGGGGGCCTGGGGAGCTGGTGGGCATCCTTACAGACGGAGGCTCTCAGTTCATCTTCCCTCCATCCCTTGCATCCTCTGTCCTTAACTCTATCTCAAAAGTCAGAGGAAAGAGGACGCAAGGAATAATTTTAAAAAAAAATCTAAATTGAGAAAGAGACGGGGGGGGGGGGGGCTGGGGGACCTGGGGAGCGGGTGGCCAGGGGGGCCTGAGGAGCGGGTGGCCAGGGGGGCCTGGGGAGCCGGTAGACTGGGGAGACTGGGGCCTGGGGAGCTGGGAGCCTGGGGAGCTGGTGGCCAGGGGGGCCTGGGGAGCTGGTGGCCAGGGGGGCCTGGGGAGACTGGGGCCTGGGGGGCCTGGGGAGCCTGGGGAGCCGGTAGACAGTAGCATTCTTCCAGACAGAGACAGACCACTAGTCTGGTGCTCTACTAGATCTATGTGACTTAACCCTCAGAGTCCGGAAGCCGTGTTCACACTACAGGCCTTAATGCTCAAGTTCACTTTTCAAATCCGTTCTGGAATATTGACTCTCCAAACAGCAAGTTACCAAATCAGAGGTGTGTGTGTGTGTGTGTGTGTGATTTGCATTCACACTTCTTTACTTATTCTACATTTTGTTGTTAGGTTGTGGGACTAAAATGGATTTAATTTTTTTTTTTGTAAACGATCTACACAAAATGTCTAAGTGGAAGATAAATTTGAACATTTATTTTTAAATTAATGGAAAATAAAACACTATCTTGATTAGATAAGAATTCAACCCCTGAGTCAATACATTAGCGATAACAGCTGTGAGTCTTTCATATTACCTCGAATAACCTGTGCCTCCCCCTGTATATAGCCTCCACATTGACTCTGTACCGGTACCCCCTGTATATAGCCTCCACATTGACTCTGTACCGGTACCCCCTGTATATAGCCTCCACATTGACTCTGTACCGTAACACCCTGTATATAGCCTCCACATTGACTCTGTACCGGTACCCCCTGTATATAGCCTCCACATTGACTCTGTACCGTAACACCCTGTATATAGCCTCAACATTGACTCTGTACCGGTACCCCCTGTATATAGCCTCCACATTGACTCTGTACCGTAACACCCTGTATATAGCCTCCACATTGACTCTGTACCGGTACCCCCTGTATATAGCCTCCACATTGACTCTGTACTGGTACCCCCTGTATATAGCCTCCACATTGACTCTGTATCGTAACACCCTGTATATAGCCTCCACATTGACTCTGTACCGTAACACCCTGTATATAGCCTCCACATTGACTCTGTACCGTAACACCCTGTATATAGCCTCCACATTGACTCTGTACTGGTACCCCCTGTATATAGCCTCCACATTGACTCTGTACCGGTACCCCCTGTATATAGCCTCCACATTGACTCTGTACCGGTACCCCCTGTATATAGCCTCCACATTGACTCTGTACCGGTACCCCCTGTATATAGCCTCCACATGGACTCTGTATCGTAACACCCTGTATATAGCCTCCACATTGACTCTGTACCGTAACACCCTGTATATAGCCTCCACATTGACTCTGAACCGTAACACCCTGTATATAGCCTCAACATTGACTCTGTACCGGTACCCCCTGTATATAGCCTCCACATTGACTCTGTACCGGTACCCCCTGTATATAGCCTCCACATTGACTCTGTACTGGTACCCCCTGTATATAGCCTCCACATTGACTCTGTATCGTAACACCCTGTATATAGCCTCCACATTGACTCTGTACCGTAACACCCTGTATATAGCCTCCACATTGACTCTGTACTGGTACCCCCTGTATATAGCCTCCACATTGACTCTGTACCGTAACACCCTGTATATAGCCTCAACATTGACTCTGTACCGGTACCCCCTGTATATAGCCTCCACATTGACTCTGTACCGGTACCCCCTGTATATAGCCTCCACATTGACTCTGTACTGGTACCCCCTGTATATAGCCTCCACATTGACTCTGTATCGTAACACCCTGTATATAGCCTCCACATTGACTCTGTACCGTAACACCCTGTATATAGCCTCCACATTGACTCTGTACTGGTACCCCCTGTATATAGCCTCCACATTGACTCTGTACCGGTACCCCCTGTATATAGCCTCCACATTGACTCTGTACCGGTACCCCCTGTATATAGCCTCCACATTGACTCTGTACCGTAATACCCTGTATATAGCCTCCACATTGACTCTGTACCGGTACCCCCTGTATATAGCCTCCACATTGACTCTGTACCGGTACCCCCCTGTATATAGCCTCCACATGGACTCTGTACCGGTACCCCCTGTATATAGCCTCCACATTGACTCTGTACCGGTACCCCCTGTATATAGCCTCCACATTGACTCTGTACCGTAATACCCTGTATATAGCCTCCACATTGACTCTGTACCGGTACCCCCTGTATATAGCCTCCACATTGACTCTGTACCGGTACCCCCCTGTATATAGCCTCCACATGGACTCTGTACCGGTACCCCCTGTATATAGCCTCCACATTGACTCTGTACCGGTGCCCCCTGTATATAGCCTCCACATTGACTCTGTACCAGTACCCCCTGTATATAGCCTCCACATTGACTCTGTACCGGTACCCCCTGTATATAGCCTCCACATTGACTCTGTACCGGTGCCCCCTGTATATAGCCTCCACATTGACTCTGTACCGGTACCCCCTGTATATAGCCTCCACATTGACTCTGTACCGGTGCCCCCTGTATATAGCCTCCACATTGACTCTGTACCGGTGCCCCCTGTATATAGCCTCCACATTGACTCTGTACCGGTACCCCCTGTATATAGCCTCCACATTGACTCTGTACCGGTACCCCCTGTATATAGCCTCCACATTGACTCTGTACCGGTACCCCCTGTATATAGCCTCCACATTGACTCTGTACCGGTACCCCCTGTATATAGCCTCCACATTGACTCTGTACCGTAATACCCTGTATATAGCCTCCACATTGACTCTGTACCGTAATACCCTGTATATAGCCTCCACATTGACTCTGTACCGTAACACCCTGTATATAGTCTCCACATTGACTCTGTACCGTAACACCCTGTATATAGTCTCCACATTGACTCTGTACCAGTACCCCCCTGTATATAGCCTCCACATTGACTCTGTACCGTAACACCCTGTATATAGCCTCCACATTGACTCTGTACCGTAATACCCTGTATATAGCCTCCACATTGACTCTGTACCGTAACACCCTGTATATAGTCTCCACATTGACTCTGTACCAGTACCCCCCTGTATATAGCCTCCACATTGACTCTGTACCGTAACACCCTGTATATAGTCTCCACATTGACTCTGTACCGTAACACCCTGTACATAGCCTCCACATGGACTCTGTACCGTAACACCCTGTATATAGCCTCCACATTGACTCTGTACCGTAACACCCTGTATATAGCCTCCACATTGACTCTGTACAGTAACACCCTGTATATAGCCTCCACATTGACTCTGTACCGTAATACCCTGTATATAGCCTCCACATTGACTCTGTACCGTAATACCCTGTATATAGCCTCCACATTGACTCTGTACCGGTACCCCCCTGTATATAGCCTCCACATTGACTCTGTACCGGTACCCCCTGTATATAGCCTCCACACTGACTCTGTACAGTAACACCCTGTATATAGCCTCCACATTGACTCTGTACAGTAACACCCTGTATATAGCCTCCACATTGACTCTGTACCGTAACACCCTGTATATAGCCTCCACATTGACTCTGTACCGTAACACCCTGTATATAGCCTCCACATTGACTCTGTACCGTAACACCCTGTATATAGCCTCCACATTGACTCTGTACCGTAATACCCTGTATATAGCCTCCACATTGACTCTGTACCGGTACCCCCCTGTATATAGCCTCCACATTGACTCTGTACCGGTACCCCCTGTATATAGCCTCCACATTGACTCTGTACCGGTACCCCCTGTATATAGCCTCCACATTGACTCTGTACCGTAACACCCTGTATACAGCCTCCACATTGACTCTGTACCGTAATACCCTGTATATAGCCTCCACATTGACTCTGTACCGTAACACCCTGTATATAGCCTCCACATTGACTCTGTACCGTAATACCCTGTATATAGCCTCCACATTGACTCTGTACCGTAACACCCTGTATATAGCCTCCACATTGACTCTGTACCGTAACACCCTGTATATAGTCTCCACATTGACTCTGTACCGGTACCCCCTGTATATAGCCTCCACATTGACTCTGTACCGTAATACCCTGTATATAGCCTCCACATTGACTCTGTACTGGTACCCCCTGTATATAACCTCCACATTGACTCTGTACCGGTACCCCCTGTATATAGCCTCCACATTGACTCTGTACCGGTACCCCCTGTATATAGCCTCCACATTGACTCTGTACCGTAACACCCTGTATATAGCCTCCGCATTGACTGACTAGGTGACTGACCCTTTCCATGTTATGTTGCTTCTGGATTGATTGTGACATGTCCTAAGACTGCTATCATGAAGACACAGAAGTAGTAATTACTACCCATGTAATATACTATAACGTGCAAAAATCAACACTAATCTCTTTTATTTTATATGAATTATGATCACTTGTCTGAGAAGGTACTAAAAATATTTAAAAATGGTGTTTAACTGATAGTCGCCTTTGTTGTTGTTGTTGAAATTAGCCAAGAGTGGAAACGTACAACTGTCAATAACAAAACCTCTGTGTGTGTTTCCTCTGACAGATTCCTATGCCTTTTAGAATTGTGCAAACCTCACTCATCTAAGATGTCTGTTTTCCAACAACAACAAAAACATGTTTTTATTCGCCGTCTGTTTGTCTGACTGATGAAGAACCCTAAACTTAAACAGTATTTTGTTTTGGTGCGTTAAAAATTAAGGGTGAGGGCCTCCCGGGTGGCGCAGTGGTTAAGGGCGCTGTACTGCAGCGCCAGCTGTGCCACCAGAGACTCTGGGTTTGCGCCCAGGCTCTGTCGTAACCGGCCGCAACCGGGAGGTCCGTGGGGCGACGCACATTCGGCCTAGCGTCGTCCTGGTTAGGGAGGGTTTGGCCGGTAGGGAAATCCTTGTCTCATCGCGCACCAGCGACTCCTGTGGCGATCCGAGCGCAGTGCGCGCTAACCAAGATTGCCAGGTGCACGGTGTTTCCTCCGACACATTGGTGCGGCTGGCTTCCGAGTTGGATGCGCGCTGTGTTAAGAAGCAGTGCGGCTTGGTTGGGTTGTGTATCGGAGGACGCATGACTTTCAACCTTCGTCTCTCCCGAGCCCGTACGGAAGTTGTAGCGATGAGACAAGATAGTAGCTACTAAAAAACAAATGGATACCACGAAATTGGGGAGAAAAAGGGGTAAAATTTAAAATAAAATAAATATATATATATATATATATATATATATATATATATATATAAAAATGAAAAGAAATTGAGGGTGGTTCGTACACACACAAAATAGACAGAAGTTCAGAAATTCCAATATTTAATGTTTTTTTCTCCCTAACCTTTTCCGTCACGGGTACTTGGTTCTAGGGGTCGAAGGATAGAGACTGTTACCTGTCCTACTAATCTACCTCCGTCTTTCTAACAGGTCTACTTTGGCACGTCCCACCCACGCTCCTACATCTCAGCCAACGTGATGGGTATTAAGTGTGTGACAGGGATGTCGTGTTTGATGAGGAAAGATATCCTGGACCAGGCTGGAGGGCTCATAACCTTCGCTCAGTACATCGCCGAGGACTACTTTATGGCGAAGGCCATCGCTGACAGGTACAGACATTACTTTATCATACATGTTACAGCTAACCTGAGGTTATCTGACCCTAACCCTGACCCTAACCCTGACCCTGACCCTAACCCTGACCCTTCATCATACATGTTACAGCTAACCTAAGGTTATCTGACCCTAACCCTGACCCTTAACCCTGACCCTAACCCTAACCTTAACCTTAACCCTTACCTTATACATGTTGCACCTTACCCTGACCGTACCCTAACCCTGACCCTTCACACAATACAGCCTAGTTTATCATATCATGTATGTTGACACTTTTTTTTAAATTGTGTTTGTCTATTGTACCCTATACAGTACCAGTCTAAAGTTTGGACACACCTACTCATTCAAGGGTTTTTCTTTATTTTTACTATCTTCTACATATGTGTTATTTCATAGTTTTGTAGAATAATAGTGAAGACATCATGGTAGGAAATAGTCAAAATAAAGAAAAACCCTTGAGAGGGTACTTTCAACTGGTACTGTGTGAATGTGTGTTATATATATATATTAATTATTATTATTTATATATATATTATTTATATGTATCTTTAATATCATACAGTGGACTCCTAAGTCTAAGCATGCAATGCCCTGATGCATTTAGTGCTCTGATCTCCGACGGCTGAACCGTGAGACAATTATTGTTTTAGGAAAGTTTCAAATGAAGTTGGCTATAAAGTTTTGCATATTTTACACATCGAAACACAAGGAAGAGTGTTTTTGTTCTTTAAGGACACAAATGTCTCTCAACATCCCTTGTTTATTGATGGTGTTGGTCAGTCCTCAAAATGTAAAAAATAATAATAAAGTTTTTCAAAAATGTAAAATAATTATATAAATAATGTATTTAGCCTTTTATTTTACTAAGCAAGTCCGTTAAGAACAAATTATTATTTACAATGACGGCCGACACCGGCCAAACCATCAGGACGCTGGGCCAATTGTGCGCCGCCCTATGGGACTCCCAAACGTGGCTTGTTGTGATACAGCCTGGAATCGAACCAGGGTCTGTAGTGACGCATCTAGCGCTGAGGTGCAGTGCCTTAGACCGCTGTGATACATCCTGGAATCAAATCAAATCAAATGTATTTATATAGCCCTTCGTACATCAGCTGATATCTCAAAGTGCTGTACAGAAACCCAGCCTAAAACCCCAAACAGCAAGCAATGCAGGTGTAGAACCAGGGTCTGTAGTGACGCCTCTAGCGCTGAGGTGCAGTGCCTTAGACCTGCGCCACTCGGGAGCCCTGAACCCGGTTCCCATCTTTGCCTTTTAACCCCTGACACTTTGACCTGTTTTATTGTTCGTCCACTAAACATCGATGATTTGATACGGTTGTGTTTTGGTGTTATTGAAAACTTTCATTGGATTGCCGGCCATTGGCCAGGTCTTAACTCCAGCTCTTAAAGGGGAAGTTCACTATTTTACAACTTGACGTTAGATATATTTCCTCAACCTGAAAGGAGTCTATGGGCAAGGAGGCTCTGTAATATGTGGCTTGGTTTTCATTAAGCAGCCATCTACAAAGGTCTGCCAACTTTGGCCACCGCTAGCTAAAAATCAACGTGAGTGATTTGTGGCTGAACTTCCCTTTTTAACTGAAGGGGCTAACTGTTTCCTTTGTCCCTCCCTCTTTATCTCACAGGGGATGGAAATTCTCCATGGCAACGCAGGTAGCCATGCAGAACTCCGGGTCCTATTCAGTTGCTCAGTTCCAGTCCCGCATGATCAGGTAAACAAACTATCAGGGCTTAGACTTTCACACTCAGCCACTGTTATAGAGCAGATTCCCGGAGGACCACGGGACCGGCTTCTTTCTCTCCTCCCTTTTGTACTTGATTGATCAATTAAGGTCACAGTAGACACAACTCTCCGGGAATTGAGTTTGACACACCCGTTGTCCTAGATTATTTGAACATGTGGCATTTTATTTCTAAAAGCTAATTTAGCTGTTTCAGTCTCCTAATAGTCCACCGACTAGCCTGCCACGTTGGGATTCAGATTGCTTCAGATCTACTGACTCTGATCAGTGTAATCTCTTTTTTTTTTAAAGAGATCAAATATATTTTTCACTTGTGTATAGTGTGATAAGACATACTGTGATATAGGCTAAAGTTACGTAGATGTGTCTATAGATTAGTCTAAGGGGTGTCTCATCCATAGAAACATAATGTTTTTTTACCACCTGCTTTACTGCTATGGGGACACTCAAAATGGCCGCCAGTCCACTACTTCCTGCTTTACTGCTATGGGGACACTCAAAATGGCCGCCAGTCCACTACTTCCTGCTTTACTGCTATGTGGACACTCAAAATGGCCGCCAGTCCACTACTTCCTGCTTTACTGCTATGTGGACACTCAAAATGGCCGCCAGTCCACTACTTCCTGCTTTACTGCTATGTGGACACTCAAAATGGCCGCCAGTCCACTACTTCCTGCTTTACTGCTATGTGGACACTCAAAATGGCCGCCAGTCCACTACTTCCTGCTTTACTGCTATGTGGACACTCAAAATGGCCGCCAGTCCACTACTTCCTGTTTTTCTGCTATGTGGACACTCAAAATGGCCGCCAGTCCACTACTTCCTGCTTTACTGCTATGTGGACACTCAAAATGGCCGCCAGTCCACTACTTCCTGCTTTACTGCTATGTGGACACTCAAAATGGCCGCCAGTCCACTACTTCCTGCTTTACTGCTATGTGGACACTCAAAATGGCCGCCAGTCCACTACTTCCTGCTTTACTGCTATGTGGACACTCAAAATGGCCGCCAGTCCACTACTTCCTGCTTTACTGCTATGTGGACACTCAAAATGGCCGCCAGTCCACTACTTCCTGCTTTACTGCTATGTGGACACTCAAAATGGCCGCCAGTCCACTACTTCCTGCTTTACTGCTATGTGGACACTCAAAATGGCCGCCAGTCCACTACTTCCTGCTTTACTGCTATGTGGACACTCAAAATGGCCGCCAGTCCACCCATTATGACGTAATTGACCTGAATGGGGACATCCGTTGATTTGTAATTCTGTGGTCTGTTCCTCCCCTCTCAGATGGGCCAAGCTTCGTATCAACATGCTCCCCGCCACCATCTGTGAGCCCATCTCGGAGTGTTTCGTAGCCAGCCTGATCATTGGCTGGGCAGCGCATCACGTGTTCCACTGGGATATTATGGTCTTCTTCATGTGCCACTGTCTGGCGTGGTTCATCTCTGATTACATCCAGCTCCGAGGAGTTCAGGTACACACACACACACACACACACACACTGTCTGGTGTGGATCATCTCTGACTACATCCAAGTTACCAGGTTGTCTGCTATTAATGTCTGGTGTGGATCATCTCTGACTACATCCAAGTTACCAGGTTGTCTGCTATTAATGTCTGGTGTGGATCATCTCTGACTACATCCAAGTTACCAGGTTGTCTGCTATTAATGTCTGGGACATAAAAACTGATAACCACCGCTCGTTACTCTTAACTGAGAGACAGAAAAGAAAAGACAGAAAATAAATTGTGTGGAAGCAACCAACGGAGTATGTTTTTCCTTCTCTCCCTACAGGGTGGTGCGCCGGCCTTCTCCAAACTGGACTACGCTGTAGCCTGGTTCATCAGAGAGTCCATGACCATCCAGATCTTCCTGTCGGCCCTGTGGGACCCCACCATCAGCTGGAGAACGGGGCGCTACAGGTTACGATGTGGGGGTACGGCCGAGGAGATCCTGGATGTATAGCTACCAGCTTAAGTCCGCCTACAGGGACACATAACCCGAGTCCTATTACCCCCAGGGGCCAGAGACAATACCAGACACAGACTGATCAGCATCCCTATATAGTCAACTACTTTTGACCAGGGCCCACACTTGCCCATATGTTTCTGCTCTGGTTTAAGGTAGTGCACTATATAGGGAATAGGGTTCCATAGGGCTCTGGTTTAAGGTAGTGCACTATATAGGGAATAGGGTGCCGTTTGGTATACGGCCAGAGAGAGATGGCAACATTCAGTGGAAGAAAATAAACAACCAGCTATGGGCATGACTGATAGAAGGAAACTACCCGCTGTGGGCGTGGCTGATAGAAGGTAACACCCCTTATGGGCATGACTGATAGAAGGAAACTACCCGCTGTGGGCGTGGCTGATAGAAGGAAACTACCCGCTGTGGGCGTGACTGATAGAAGGAAACACCCCTTATGGGCATGACTGATAGAAGGAAACTACCCGCTGTGGGCGTGGCTGATAGAAGGTAACACCCCTTATGGGCGTGACTGATAGAAGGAAACTACCCGCTGTGGGCGTGGCTGATAGAAGGAAACTACCCGCTGTGGGCGTGGCTGATAGAAGGAAACACCCCTTATGGGCATGACTGATAGAAGGAAACTACCCGCTGTGGGCGTGGCTGATAGAAGGTAACACCCCTTATGGGCGTGACTGATAGAAGGAAACTACCCGCTGTGGGCGTGGCTGATAGAAGGTAACACCCCTTATGGGCGTGACTGATAGAAGGAAACTACCCGCTGTGGGCGTGACTGATAGAAGGTAACACCCCTTATGGGCGTGACTGATAGAAGGAAACTACCCGCTGTGGGCGTGACTGATAGAAGGTAACACCCCTTATGGGCGTGACTGATAGAAGGTAACACCCCTTATGGGCGTGACTGATAGAAGGAAACTACCCGCTGTGGGCGTGACTGATAGAAGGAAACTACCCGCTGTGGGCGTGACTGATAGAAGGAAACACCCCTTGTGGGCGTGGCTGATAGAAGGAAACTACCCGCTGTGGGCGTGACTGATAGAAGGAAACACCCCTTATGGGCGTGGCGGCAAGAAGGAAACACCCCTTATGGGGGTGACGGGTAGAAGGAAACACCCCTTATGGGCATGACTGATAGAAGGAAACACCCCTTATGGGCGTGGCGGCAAGAAGGAAACACCCCTTATGGGCGTGGCGGCGAGAAGGAAACACCCCTTATGGGCGTGGCGGGTAGAAAACGTCATATGGAATTCATAGTGTTTGATGGTTTTTAACCTGTGTGTTGAAATATATCATTTATTACTAATGCTTTTTCTGTCTACCATCCAAACTGTTGAAAACCGAGATCCTCCTGTCGTGAAGTGAGCCCTACGTCCCAAATTACACCCTATTCCTCATTTAGTCTTAATTCTATACTCAATGAATATTGTTTTAATGTGAAAACTTAAGGTCCAAACCTAGGAATTCTCTTTGTTCCATTTTTTTGGCTTATTGGTCGGGTTTTCAAGCACCACGGTCTTTCTGCTGTGAGATTGCTGGCTATTTTCAAGACTGGATGTGTCGCAAATGGCACCCTATTCCCTATGTAGTGTACACCCTATTCCCAATGTAGTGTACACCCTATTCCCTATGTAGTGTACACCCTATTCCCAATGTAGTGTACACCCTATCCCCTACGTAGGGGTGTCATTTGTGATGCAACCATGTCTCTTAACCAGGGGTATTCAACTCTGACTCTACGAGGTCCAGAGCCTGCTGGTTTTCTGTTGTACCTGATAATTAATTGCACCCACCTGGTGTCCCTGGTCTAAATCAGTCCCTGATTAGAGAGGAATCACCCACCTGGTGTCCCAGGTCTAAATCAGGCCCTGATTAGAGAGGGGAATCACCCACCTGGTGTCCCAGGTCTAAATCAGGTCCTGATTAGAGAGGGGAATCACCCACCTGGTGTCCCAGGTCTAAATCAGGCCCTGATGAGAGAGGAATCACCCACCTGGTGTCCCAGGTCTAAATCAGGCCCTGATTAGAGGGGAATCACCCACCTGGTGTCCCAGGTCTAAATCAGTCCCTGATTAGAGGGGAATCACCCACCTGGTGTCCCAGGTCTAAATCAGGCCCTGATTAGAGGGGAATCACCCACCTGGTGTCCCAGGTCTAAATCAGTCCCTGATTAGAGGGGAATCACCCACCTGGTGTCCCAGGTCTAAATCAGGCCCTGATGAGAGAGGAATCACCCACCTGGTGTCCCAGGTCTAAATCAGGCCCTGATTAGAGGGGAAACGATGAAGAAATGTGTTGGAACTGGCTTGGAGTTTCAGAGTTGAGTTTCGGCTGCTGGATAGGCTGATCTGATCCAGTAAAATCACTGTCTCCAGCTCCTGGAGCTTTATTGGGTGTACAGGCTTTTGTTTCAGCCCAGCACTAACACACTTTTTAGACCACGATTAGCTGAATTGGGGGTGTTAGTGCTGGGCTGAAACAAAAGCCTGCACCCCCCCCCCCCCTCTGACCCTACAGTATGAAGCTCCGTGTCTGCTTTCTCTCTCTGAACTATGAGAATCCTCTTAACGCTCCTCTGACTCGACACGCCTGCTCTGTCAGCGTTCTCTATTGAAACAGAGAAGGCAAAGCGGCGAGAATGCACTTAGTCAAAGGTTTTGGAAATGTTACTTTTTGTTTTTGTTGTTTTTGTTGTTGTTTTTGTTTTTGTTGGTGGGAATATGCTCATCCAAATTGTCCATGTGTTTCAGTTTTCTGCCCCCATTCATTTCATTAGTGTCACATTGTGTAGTGTGGAAGTTCAATAGTTGTATGTCTGACCCAAATAGCACCCTATCCCCTAAATACTAGACCACTTGTGACAATTGCCTGCCAGGTGTCGACTCTGGGGGTCAACCAGGTTTAGACCATGGGGCTGGGTAGATGGGGGTCAACCAGGTTTGACTCTGGGGCTGGGTAGATGTGGGGGGGTCAACCAGGTTTAGACTCTGGGGCTGGGTAGATGGGGGGTCAACCAGGTTTAGACTCTGGGGCTGGGTAGATGGGGGGTCAACCAGGTTTAGACTCTGGGGCTGGGTAGATGGGGGTCAACCAGGTTTAGACTCTGGGGCTGGGTAGATGGGGGGGGTTAACCAGGTTTAGACTCTGGGGCTGGGTAGATGTGGGGGGTCAACCAGGTTTAGACTCTGGGGCTGGGTAGATGGGGGGTCAACCAGGTTTAGACTCTGGGGCTGGGTAGATGGGGGGTCAACCAGGTTTAGACTCTGGGGCTGGGTAGATGGGGGGTCAACCAGGTTTAGACTCTGGGGCTGGGTAGATGGGGGGTCAACCAGGTTTAGACTCTGGGGCTGGGTAGATGGGGGGTCAACCAGGTTTAGACTCTGGGGCTGGGTAGATGGGGGGGGTTAACCAGGTTTAGACTCTGGGGCTGGGTAGATGTGGGGGGTCAACCAGGTTTAGACTCTGGGGCTGGGTAGATGGGGGGTCAACCAGGTTTAGACTCTGGGGCTGGGTAGATGGGGGGTCAACCAGGTTTAGACTCTGGGGCTGGGTAGATGGGGGGTCAACCAGGTTTAGACTCTGGGGCTGGGTAGATGGGGGGTCAACCAGGTTTAGACTCTGGGGCTGGGTAGATGGGGGGTCAACCAGGTTTAGACTCTGGGGCTGGGTAGATGGGGGGTTAACCAGGTTTAGACTCTGTGGCTGGGTAGATGGGGGGGGGGGTTAACCAGGTTTAGACTCTGGGGCTGGGTAGATGGGGGGTCAACCAGGTTTAGACTCTGGGGCTGGGTAGATGTGGGGGGGTCAACCAGGTTTAGACTCTGGGGCTGGGTAGATGGGGGGTCAACCAGGTTTAGACTCTGGGGCTGGGTAGATGGGGGTCAACCAGGTTTAGACTCTGGGGCTGGGTAGATGGGGGGGGGGGGTCAACCAGGTTTAGACTCTGGGGCTGGGTAGATGGTGGGGGGGGGTTAACCAGGTTTAGACTCTGGGGCTGGGTAGATGTGGGGGGTTAACCAGGTTTAGACTCTGGGGCTGGGTAGATGTGGGGGGTTAACCAGGTTTAGACTCTGGGGCTGGGTAGATGGGGGGTCAACCAGGTTTAGACTCTGGGGCTGGGTAGATGGGGGGTCAACCAGGTTTAGACTCTGGGGCTGGGTAGATGGGGGGTCAACCAGGTTTAGACTCTGGGGCTGGGTAGATGGGGGGTCAACCAGGTTTAGACTCTGGGGCTGGGTAGATGGGGGGTTAACCAGGTTTAGACTCTGGGGCTGGGTAGATGGGGGTGGTCAACCAGGTTTAGACTCTGGGGCTGGGTAGATGGGGGGGTCAACCAGGTTTAGACTCTGGGGCTGGGTAGATGGGGGGTCAACCAGGTTTAGACTCTGGGGCTGGGTAGATGGGGGGTCAACCAGGTTTAGACTCTGGGGCTGGGTAGATGGGGGGGGTCAACCAGGTTTAGACTCTGGGGCTGGGTAGATGGGGGGTCAACCAGGTTTAGACTCTGGGGCTGGGTAGATGGGGGGTCAACCAGGTTTAGACTCTGGGGCTGGGTAGATGGGGGGGGTCAACCAGGTTTAGACTCTGGGGCTGGGTAGATGGGGGGTCAACCAGGTTTAGACTCTGGGGCTGGGTAGACTCTATGTTACCACAGTAGAATTTACTCTATCACACAGGCATGGCAACCTTGATTTAGTTACAATTATTTTGTTGCATGGGTAACCTCATATTATTTTCTGGTCTATTTGTATTAGATTAGTCGTTAAAGCACAATTGCTCTGTTGCCGTGGTGAAACAAGTTGATGCCATATGCTGTCAGATTGATTCTCTTGTGCTGATTGTGTTTAGAACGTCTTCATGCTGACTACTAGCAAACGGTATGTTTCAGCTGTTATGGGAGATGGATACTTTCAAATTCGTCACAGGACATGTTGCTTCTGGAATCTCCAATGGCCTCTTTCCACTGTAACCACAGCCCTGGTGTCTGGCCTGAGACTTTCCCTGGTGTCTGGCCTGAGACTTTCCCTGGTGTCTGGCCTGAGACTTTCCCTGGTGTCTGGCCTGAGACTTTCCCTGGTGTCTGGCCTGAGACTTTCCCTGGTGTCTGGCCTGAGACTTTCCCTGGTGTCTGGCCTGAGACTTTCTCTGGTGTCTGGCCTGAGACTTTCTCTGGTGTCTGGCCTGAGACTTTCCCTGGTGTCTGGCCTGAGACTTTCCCTGGTGTCTGGCCTGAGACTTTCCCTGGTGTCTGGCCTGAGACTTTCCCTGATGTCTGGCCTGAGACTTTCCCTGGTGTCTGGCCTGAGACTTTCTCTGGTGTCTGGCCTGAGACTTTCCCTGGACTTAAACCCTGGTGTCTGGCCTGAGACTTTCCCTGTTGTCTGGCTTGAGACTTTTCCTGGACTTAAACCCTGGTGTTGTACCAAGTGCAATTGGACCTCCATCTCCTAGCCTGGTCCCAGATCTGTCCATCTCCTAGCCTGGTCCCAGATCTGTCCATCTCCTAGCCTGGTCCCAGATCTGTCCATCTCCTAGCCTGGTCCCAGATCTGTCCATCTCCTAGCCTGGTCCCAGATCTGTCCATCTCCTAGCCTGGTCCCAGATCTGTCCATCTCCTAGCCTGGTCCCAGATCTGTCCATCTCCTAGCCTGGTCCCAGATCTGTCCATCTCCTAGCCTGGTCCCAGATCTGTCCATCTCCTAGCCTGGTCCCAGATCTGCCCATCTCCTAGCCTGGTCCCAGATCTGCACATCTCCTAGCCTGGTCCCAGATCTGCACATCTCCTAGCCTGGTCCCAGATCTGCACATCTCCTAGCCTGGTCCCAGATCTGTCCATCTCCTAGCCTGGTCCCAGATCTGTCCATCTCCTAGCCTGGTCCCAGATCTGTCCATCTCCTAGCCTGGTCCCAGATCTGCACATCTCCTAGCCTGGTCCCAGATCTGCACATCTCCTAGCCTGGTCCCAGATCTGCACATCTCCTAGCCTGGTCCCAGATCTGCACATCTCCTAGCCTGGTCCCAGATCTGTCCATCTCCTAGCCTGGTCCCAGATCTGTTTGTGCACTGTCTTGACCGTAGGCTACCGGTTTCCTACTCTGCTGATGAGACGAAGGATATGACGTTGATGTGGTTCTGTTTACTTCTATCTGTCTTGTCAAATCTGTTGTTGATACAAACTTATAAATATTAATATGGCTGATATTGGATTTGTCACAAATGTCACCCTATTCCCTATATAGTGCACTACTTTTGACCAGGGCCTTATGGGGGGGTGGTGCACTATGTAGGGAATAGGGTGCCATTTGGGGGGGGGGACACACACTCTGGCGTTGTTTTTAATGACAGGAAGAGGAATGAAAAGTAACAGCAATAAAGGAATACAGCTCTCTGAACGAGATGTCGCTGTATTCCACTCTAACAGGATATGAGAAATATATTACATCCTGTTTTGAAACATTTCACATTTGTTATTGGAAGACAAGACCGTATAAAAAATAATAATAATAATAATAACATTTCATCTTTCAGATTCAATATTGTGTTGTTCCAGGAGTTTGAAACAATTATTCAATATAATAAAATGCATGTAAAAATTTAAAGTTAACTATTTGCTTTAAGGTTTGCAGTTAGCTGACTAGTAGATGAGTCAAATTCTTTGGAATTCTAGTCAATTCAGAAAGTAAAATCAATTGCTATTCCGAGTTGTCCTCCATTTTTTTTTTTTTAAAGCGTTTTGAATGGAGATTTCAGTGGACTTCCTGAATTGACTGAAATTGACCCCCAAACCCCCCCCTGATACTAGCACAGTATGTGGAGGCTTGAACTTGATTAGGGAGAGGAACACACTGCTTTTAGATTGCTTCATGATGTACCCAACTATCTGTGAATGAGAGACTGCTTGCCTTGCACTTCTAGTGGACCAAAGTATCAAGTGTCTCTGGAGGGTATGTCCAAAAAAAATCGCACCCTTTTCCCTAATATAGTGCACCATTTTTATTTAATTTTTTTTTCTTTGACCAGAGTCGTGTCCCTGGTGGGGGGTTGTACTTCACAAACAGGAGATGGAGTCATGCCGGCTTGGACAGAGCTACTCTGGTCAAACGTAGTGCACTATGTAGGGAACACATGGCTCACTGTAGCAGAACAGGGTCTGTTTGGAATCCATTTTGTCTATTTCAATTGTACCGATGTTATATTGTTTTTTAAACATGTCACGATATGTATATTTATGAAGTTTGGTAGATACCATTTTTTTTTTTTTTTTTGCTTTATGGTGCCTAATTTATTTAAAGTTTTTGATGATGATGATTATTGTAGGTATTTAATCTATAAGCAGCGGGAAAACAAAAAAGGCTGGACAAACTTCTGTTAAAAAAAAAAAAAAACGTTTTATTTTTTATTTAATATGAATTGTACTATGAAGCAGAATAATCTACAGCTGGAAACTGTGCCATAGCAGGAGAAATTAAAGCTTTATCAAACCACACCAAGGTGTACAGTCTTCATTGTATACTAATTGTGTTTATACTATTATTATATACATGTAACTGACAAAATAAAGGAAGTACTTGAGTAAATGAGGTATACGAACTATGTTGAATGCAGGTGTGGTTAACTTTAGTTCTAAGCCATGTGATCACCAGTCTCCAACATGGCTTTAACTTTAGTTCTAAACCATGTGATCACCAGTCTCTAACATGGCTTTAACTTTAGTTCTAAACCATGTGATCACCAGTCTCCAACATGGCGTTAACTTTAGTTCTAAACCATGTGATCACCAGTCTCTAACATGGCTTTAACTTTAGTTCTAAACCATGTGATCACCAGTCTCTAACATGGCTTTAACTTTAGTTCTAAACCATGTGATCACCAGTCTCTAACATGGCTTTAACTTTAGTTCTAAACCATGTGATCACCAGTCTCTAACATGGCTTTAACTTTAGTTCTAAACCATGTGATCACCAGTCTCTAACATGGCTTTAACTTTAGTTCTAAACCATGTGATCACCAGTCTCCAACATGGCTTTAACTTTAGTTCTAAACCATGTGATCACCAGTCTCTAACATGGCTTTAACTTCAGTTCTAAACCATGTGATCACCAGTCTCCAACATGGCGTTAACTTTAGTTCTAAACCATGTGATCACCAGTCTCTAACATGGCTTTAACTTTAGTTCTAAACCATGTGATCACCATTCTCTAACATGGCTTTAACTTTAGTTCTAAACCATGTGATCACCAGTCTCTAACATGGCTTTAACTTTAGTTCTAAACCATGTGATCACCAGTCTCTAACATGGCTTTAACTTTAGTTCTAAACCATGTGATCACCAGTCTCTAACATGGCTTTAACTTTAGTTCTAAACCATGTGATCACTAGTCTCTAACATGGCTTTAACTTTAGTTCTAAACCATGTGATCACCAGTCTCTAACATGGCTTTAACTTTAGTTTAAAGCCATGTGATCACTAGTCTCTAACATGGCTTTAACTTTAGTTCTAAACCATATAAGACTCACTAGAATATATGAAGAGAACAGAATATTAGGGATCAATTAAAGAAAGCACACACATTAATCTCCTGGTAGATTTAAAAAATACTCTAATCTTTTATATTATTTAGCGTTAGGAAAATATAAATAATAATGAAAACAGAACTGGAGAGCCTTTATGGACTAAATGTATTGATGAATCAAACACACAGTGGTTTGATTCCTCCTGAAAGTTGCCATGTTTTAATTGATAAATCCACAAAATACTGGAAGGTGAGGAAAAGTGTACAATCAGGGATTGACCAGTAGTCCTATAAATCTACCCTGATAATCCTTCCTAATCATGGAACTGTGATGACAACAGTCCGGTCATCGTGAACCGTGTGCCAGGCTCCAGGTTTAATCTGCTACATATGGCCTGCGTTCCATAATGATTCCCATAGGCTACATGTCCCAGACTATTTCACAGCTTGTAAGGCGTTAGCCTAATATGATCCACTATTGCTTGCTATCCTCAGGAACAACCAGGGGCGCAACTTTCAGTGGGGATGGGGACATGTCCCAACCACATTCTGAAATGGCATTTTTGTCTGTCCCCCCCCCCCAGTGTTATCATTGGAATGTGATACAAAACACGGTAACAGTGTGCTTTAGGACCATACGGACGCCTCCGAGCGGTCGGGTAAGCTGTTTTGAAGTTGTTTTATGTGTTAATGTGTTAAGTGTTTTATACAACTAGGTTTTAGGACCCAGTGAAGACAAAGCTTCTGGAAGGCTGGCTGGGCTGGCATGGGAGAGTTGAGCATAGTTCAGTGTGTACGTGTTGCGCTCTTCCACTGAGTTATAAAAGGAAGCAGAACAGAAACTGGCTACTCTTTAGATGACTGATGTAGCTGGCAAAGTAATTGCTGTTTAACAGAAAAAAAAACTAATCAGGACAAACACAGGAACGAGACGGAGGCAAGGTAAAATAACATTGCAAAGGAAATTAACTACGAAGTCAGTGACTGTTGTAAATCTACAGTAGGTGGATTTAACTGACGATATAATGAAAATATTCTAGAAATCAGAAATCAACTCAGTAGGTGGATTTAACTGACGATTTAATGAAAACATTCTAGAAATCAGAAATCAACTCAGTAGGTGGATTTAACTGACGATTTAATGAAAACATTCTAGAAATCAGAAATCAACTCAGTAGGTGGATTTAACTGACGATTTAATGAAAACATTCTAGAAATCAGAAATCAACTCAGTAGGTGGATTTAACTGACGATTTAATGAAAACATTCTAGAAATCAGAAATCAACTCAGTAGGTGGATTTAACTGACGATTTAATGAAAACATTCTAGAAATCATAAATCAAGTCAGTAGTTTTGGTGCTATACTGTCATTTTCACATGGCAACAGAAGCCTATAGCTTGGGTCTCCAGATTTCATCCCTGAAAGGTTATAAGGCCAAAAACATGTCATAAACAGCCCTGTGGTAAAGGTGATATATATATTGATATGCTTCAACCTGCTGCAATATGACTGGTTTCACATTTGTAAAACAATTGTAATTTATATTTATAATCCCCTTAATCAAACAGCGTACTAATGTACCTGCTCTTATCAATTTGTAAATTACAGTGCAGGAGGATTTTTTATTTTGCCTTTATTTAACCAGGTAGGCCAGTTGAACACCTTTATTTAACCAGGTAGGCCAGTTGAGAACACCTTTATTTAACCAGGTAGGCCAGTTGAGAACACCTTTATTTAACCAGGTAGGCCAGTTGAGAACACCTTTATTTAACCAGGTAGGCCAGTTGAGAACACCTTTATTTAACCAGGTAGGCCAGTTGAGAACACCTTTATTTAACCAGGTAGGCCAGTTGAGAACACCTTTATTTAACCAGGTAGGCCAGTTGAGAACAAGTTCTCATTTACAACTGCGACCTGGCCAAGATAAAGCAAAGCAGTTCGACACAAACAACAACACAGAGTTACACATGGAGTAAAACAAACATACAGTCAATAATCCAGTAGAAAAATAAGTCTATATACAATGTGAGCAAATGAGGTGAGAAGGGAGGTAAAAAGGCAAAAAAAGGCCATGGTGGCGAAGTAAATACAATATAGCAAGTAAAACACTGGAATGGTAGATTTGCAGTGGAAGAATGTGCAAAGTAGAAATAAACATAATGGGGTGCAAAGGAGTAAAATAAATAAATACAGTAGGGGGAGAGGTAGTTTGTTTGGCCTAAATTATAGATGGGCTATGTACAGGTGCAATAATATGTGAGCTGCTCTGACAGCTGGTGCTTAAAGCTAGTGAGGGAGATAAGTGTTTCCAGTTTCAGAGATTTTTGTAGTTCGTTCCAGTTATTGGCAGCAGAGAACTGGAAGGAGAGGTGGCCAAAGGAAGAATTGGTTTTGGGGGTGACTAGAGAGATATACCTGCTGAAGCGCGTGCTACAGGTGGGTGCTGCTATGGTGACCAGCGAGCTGAGATAAGGGGGGACTTTACCTAGCAGGGTCTTGTAGATGACCTGGAGCCAGTGGGTTTGGCGACGAGTATGAAGCAAGGGCCAGCCAACGAGAGAGTACAGGTCGCAGTGGTGGGTAGTATATGGGGATTTGGTGACAAACCGGATGGCACTGTGATAGACTGCATCCAATATATTGAGTAGGGTATTGGAGGCTATTTTGTAAATGACATCGGCGAAGTCGAGGATCGGTAGGATGGTCAGTTTTACGAGGGTATGTTTGACAGCATGAGTGAAGGATGCTTTGCTGCGAAATAGGAAGCCAATTCTAGATTTAACTTTGGATTGGAGATGTTTGATGTGAGTCTGGAAGGAGAGTTTACAGTCTAACCAGACACCTAGGTATTTGTAGTTGTCCACGTATTCTAAGTCAGAGCCGTCCAGAGTAGTGATGTTGGACAGGCGGGTAGGTGCAGGTAGCGATCGGTTGAAGAGCATGCATTTCGTTTTACTTGTATTTAAGAGCAATTGGAGGCTACGGAAGGAGAGTTGTATGGCATTGAAGCTCGTCTGGAGGTTTGTTAACACAGTGTCCAAAGAAGGGCCAGAAGTATACAGAATGGTGTCGTCTGCATAGAGGTGGATCAGAGACTCACCAGCAGCAAGAGCGACATCGTTGATAGATACAGCGAAGAGAGTCGGCCCAAGAATTGAACCCTGTGGCACCCCCATAGAGACTGCCAGAGGCTGCCATAGAGACCGCCGATTTGACACACTGAACTCCATCAGAGAAGTAGTTGGTGAACCAGGCGAGGCAATCATTTGAGAAACCAAGGCTATTGATTCTGCCGATAAGGATGTAGTGATTGACAGAGTCGAAAGCTTTGGCCAGGTCAATGAATACGGCTGCACAGTATCGATGGCGGTTATGATGTCGTTTAGGACCTTGAGCGTGGCTGAAGTGCACCCATGACCAGCTCTGAAACCAGATTGCATAGCGAAGAAGGTATGGTGGAATTTGAAATGGTCAGTAATCTGTTTGAGAGGTAGTTTGTTTGGCCTAAATTATAGATGGGCTATGTACAGGTGCAATAATATGTGAGCTGCTCTGACAGCTGGTGCTTAAAGCTAGTGAGGGAGATAAGTGTTTCCAGTTTCAGAGATTTTTGTAGTTCGTTCCAGTTATTGGCAGCAGAGAACTGGAAGGAGAGGTGGCCAAAGGAAGAATTGGTTTTGGGGGTGACTAGAGAGATATACCTGCTGAAGCGCGTGCTACAGGTGGGTGCTGCTATGGTGACCAGCGAGCTGAGATAAGGGGGGACTTTACCTAGCAGGGTCTTGTAGATGACCTGGAGCCAGTGGGTTTGGCGACGAGTATGAAGCAAGGGCCAGCCAACGAGAGAGTACAGGTCGCAGTGGTGGGTAGTATATGGGGATTTGGTGACAAACCGGATGGCACTGTGATAGACTGCATCCAATATATTGAGTAGGGTATTGGAGGCTATTTTGTAAATGACATCGGCGAAGTCGAGGATCGGTAGGATGGTCAGTTTTACGAGGGTATGTTTGACAGCATGAGTGAAGGATGCTTTGCTGCGAAATAGGAAGCCAATTCTAGATTTAACTTTGGATTGGAGATGTTTGATGTGAGTCTGGAAGGAGAGTTTACAGTCTAACCAGACACCTAGGTATTTGTAGTTGTCCACGTATTCTAAGTCAGAGCCGTCCAGAGTAGTGATGTTGGACAGGCGGGTAGGTGCAGGTAGCGATCGGTTGAAGAGCATGCATTTCGTTTTACTTGTATTTAAGAGCAATTGGAGGCTACGGAAGGAGAGTTGTATGGCATTGAAGCTCGTCTGGAGGTTTGTTAACACAGTGTCCAAAGAAGGGCCAGAAGTATACAGAATGGTGTCGTCTGCATAGAGGTGGATCAGAGACTCACCAGCAGCAAGAGCGACATCGTTGATAGATACAGCGAAGAGAGTCGGCCCAAGAATTGAACCCTGTGGCACCCCCATAGAGACTGCCAGAGGCTGCCATAGAGACCGCCGATTTGACACACTGAACTCCATCAGAGAAGTAGTTGGTGAACCAGGCGAGGCAATCATTTGAGAAACCAAGGCTATTGATTCTGCCGATAAGGATGTAGTGATTGACAGAGTCGAAAGCTTTGGCCAGGTCAATGAATACGGCTGCACAGTATCGATGGCGGTTATGATGTCGTTTAGGACCTTGAGCGTGGCTGAAGTGCACCCATGACCAGCTCTGAAACCAGATTGCATAGCGAAGAAGGTATGGTGGAATTTGAAATGGTCAGTAATCTGTTTGTTGACTTGGCTTTCGAAGACCTTAGAAAGACAGGGTAGGATAGATAAAGGTCTGTAGGAGTTTGGGTCACGAGTGTCCCCCCCTTTGAAGAGGGGGATGCTCGCGGCAGCTTTCCAATCTTTGGGAATCTCAGACGACACGAGAGGTTGCTAGGGCGAGTTGCTGTGGGGGGTGCAGTGCTGTTGACCGGGGTAGGGGTAGACAGGTGGAAAGCATGGCCAGCCGTAGAAAAATGCTTTTTGAAATTCTCAATTATAGTGGATTTATCAGTGGTGACAGAGTTTCCTATCCTCAGTGCAGTGGGCAGCTAGGAGGAGGTGCTCTTATTCTCCATGGACTTTACGGTGTCCCAGAACTTTTTTGAGTTTGTGTTGCAAGTAGCAAATTGCTGCTTGAAAAAGCTAGCCTTGGCTTTTCTAACTGCCCATGCTGGTCAAGGGCAGTCAGGTCTGGAGAGAACCAAGGGCTATGTCTGTTCCTGGTTCTAAATTTCTTGAATGGGGCATGCTTTTTTAAGATGGTGAGGAAGGCACTTTTAAAGAATGACCAGGCATCCTCTACTGTCGGGATGAGGTCAATGTCATTCCAGGATACCCGGGCCAGGTCGATTAGAAAGGCCTGCTCGCTGAAGTGTTTCAGGGAGCGTTTGACAGTGATGAGTGGAGGTCGCTTGACCGCTGACCCATTACGGATGCAGGCAATGAGGCAGTGATCGCTGAGATCTTGGTTGAAAACAGCAGAGGTGTATTTAGAGGGCAAGTTGGTTAGGATGATATCTATGAGGGTGCCCGAGTTTACGGCTTTGGGGTGGTACTTGGTAGGTTCATTGATTTGTGTGAGATTGAGGGCATCAAGTTTAGATTGTAGGATGGCTGTGGTGTTAATCATGTTCCAGTTTAGGTCACCTAGCAGCACGAGCTCAGAAGATAGATGGGGGGCAATCGGTTCACATATGGTGTCCAGAGCACAGCTGGGGGCAGAGGGTGGTCTATAGCAGGCGGCAACGGTGAGAGACTTGTTTTTAGAGAGGTGGATTTTTAAAAGTAGAAGTTCAAATTGTTTGCGTACAGACCTAGATAGTAGGACAGAACTCTGCAGGCTATCTCTGCAGTAAATTGCACCACCGCCCCCTTTGGCCGTTCTGTCTTGTCTGAAAATGTTGTAGTTAGGGATGGAGATTTCTTGAGTTTTTGGTGGTCTTCCTAAGCCAAGATTCAGACACGGTTAGGACATCCCTTGTTGGCAGAGTGTGCTAAAGCAGTGAATAAAACAAACTTAGGGAGGAGGCTTCTAATGTTAACATGCATGAAACCAAGGCTATTACGGTTACAGAAGTTATCAAAAGAGAGCGCCTGGGGAATAGGAGTGGAGCTAGGCACTGCAGGGCCTGGATTCACCTCTACATCGCCAGAGGAACATAGGAGGAGTAGAATAAGGCTGCGGCTAAAAGCAATAAGAATTGGTCGTCTAAAACTTCTGGAACAGAGAGTAAAAGGAGGTTTCTGGGGGCGATAAAATAGCTTCATGGTATAATGTACAGACAAAGGTATGGTAGGATGTGAATACAGTGGAGGTAAACCTAGGTATTGAGTGATGATGAGAGAGATATTGTCTCTAGAAACAACATTGAAACCAGGTGATGTCATCGCATGTGTGGGTGGTGGAACTGAAAGGTTGGATAAGGTATAATGAGCAGGGCCAGTGGCTCTACAGTGAAATAAGCCAATAAACACTGACCAGAACAGCAATGGACAAGGCATATTGACATTAAGGAGAGGCATGCTTAATCGAGTGATCAAAAGGGTCCGGTGAGTGGAGAGGTTGGTTGGGGGTCACGGCGATTCAGACAGCTAGCCGGGCCATCGGTAGCAAGCTAGCATAGGATGGAGGTCTGTTAATAGACACCTCATGCGTTTCCGTCGGTAGATTAGTGGGGTTCCGTGTGGTAGAGGGGATCAATCCAATTGGCAAAATAGATATAGTTATAGTGACCCAAGAACAATTGTCTGATAGACCTATTCAGATAGCAGCCGATAAGACGGCTAACGTTTAGCTGGCAGCAGATAGGCGTTCAGGTAACGTCGCCACGGAGGGGCCAGTTGGATAACTCCCTCAGGCAGATAGTCGGTAGTCCAGTCGTGAAGGCCCGGTGGGGCTCCGCATCGGCAGTAAAACGGAATGTTATTTAATTTCATAAAGAAAGTAGATGCTGTTGCACTGAGAACCTTATTCATCACTTGTGAAGGTGGTGGATCTTAAGTCAAGGTAGACACACCTCCTCCACACCTCCATTAATACAGTGTATCTGTAGACACACCTCCTCCACACCTCCATTAATACAGTGTATCTATAGACACACCTCCTCCACCACACCTCCATTAATACAGTGTATCTGTAGACACACCTCCTCCACACCTCCATTAATACATTGTATCTATAGACACACCTCCTCCACACCTCCATTAATACAGTGTATCTATAGACACACCTCCTCCACACCTCCATTAATACAGTGTATCTGTAGACACACCTCCTCCACACCTCCATTAATACAGTGTATCTATAGACACACCTCCTCCACACCTCCATTAATACAGTGTATCTGTAGACACACCTCCATTAATACAGTGTATCAGTAGACACACCTCCTCCATCACACCTCCATTAATACAGTGTATCTGTAGACACACCTCCTCCACACCTCCATTAATACAGTGTATCAGTAGACACACCTCCTCCACACCTCCATTAATACAGTGTATCTATAGACACACCTCCTCCACACCTCCATTAATACATTGTATCTATAGACACACCTCCTCCACACCTCCATTAATACAGTGTATCAGTAGACACACCTCCATTAATACAGTGTATCAGTAGACACACCTCCTCCACCACACCTCCATTAATACAGTGTATCAGTAGACACACCTCCTCCACACCTCCATTAATACAGTGTATCTATAGACACACCTCCATTAATACAGTGTATCTATAGACACACCTCCATTAATACAGTGTATCTATAGACACACCTCCATTAATACAGTGTATCTATAGACACACCTCCATTAATACAGTGTATCAGTAGACACACCTCCTCCACACCTCCATTAATACAGTGTATCTGTAGACACACCTCCTCCACACCTCCATTAATACAGTGTATCTGTAGACACACCTCCTCCACCACACCTCCATTAATACAGTGTATCTATAGACACACCTCCATTAATACATTGTATCAGTAGACACACCTCCTCCACACCTCCATTAATACAGTGTATCAGTAGACACACCTCCTCCACCACACCTCCATTAATACAGTGTATCTATAGACACACCTCCTCCACACCTCCATTAATACAGTGTATCAGTAGACACACCTCCATTAATACAGTGTATCTGTAGACACACCTCCTCCACACCTCCATTAATACAGTGTATCTATAGACACACCTCCATTAATACATTGTATCAGTAAACACACCTCCTCCACACCTCCATTAATACAGTGTATCTATAGACACACCTCCATTAATACAGTGTATCTATAAACATACCTCCTCCACACCTCCATTAATACAGTGTATCAGTAGACACACCTCCTCCACACCTCCATTAATACAGTGTATCTATAGACACACCTCCTCCACACCTCCATTAATACAGTGTATCTATAGACACACCTCCTCCACACCTCCATTCAAACAGTGTATCTGTAGACACACCTCCTCCACACCTCCATTAATACAGTGTATCAGTAGACACACCTCCATTAATACAGTGTATCTATAAACATACCTCCTCCACACCTCCATTAATACAGTGTATCAGTAGACACACCTCCTCCACACCTCCATTAATACATTGTATCAGTAAACACACCTCCATTAATACAGTGTATCTGTAGACACACCTCCTCCACCACACCTCCATTAATACAGTGTATCAGTAGACACACCTCCTCCACACCTCCATTAATACAGTGTATCTATAGACACACCTCCTCCACACCTCCATTAATACAGTGTATCAGTAGACACACCTCCATTAATACAGTGTATCTGTAGACACACCTCCTCCACACCTCCATTAATACAGTGTATCTATAGACACACCTCCATTAATACATTGTATCAGTAAACACACCTCCTCCACACCTCCATTAATACAGTGTATCTATAGACACACCTCCATTAATACAGTGTATCTATAGACACACCTCCACCACACCTCCATTAATACAGTGTATCTGTAGACACACCTCCTCCACACCTCCATTAATACAGTGTATCTATAGACACACCTCCTCCACACCTCCATTAATACAGTGTTTCTGTAGACACACCTCCATTAATACAGTGTATCTGTAGACACACCTCCTTCACACCTCCATTAATACAGTGTATCAGTAAACACACCTCCTCCACTACACCTCCATTAATACAGTGTATCTGTAGACACACCTCCTCCACCACACCTCCATTAATACAGTGTATCTATAGACACACCTCCTCCACACCTCCATTAATACAGTGTATCTGTAGACACACCTCCTCCACCACACCTCCATTAATACAGTGTATCTATAGACACACCTCCTCCACACCTCCATTAATACAGTGTATCTGTAGACACACCTCCTCCACACCTCCATTAATACAGTGTATCTATAGACACACCTCCACGTATTTGATATCCACCCCAAATGAATAGCGGGTGAATAGCGGGTGAATAGCGGGTGAATAGCGGGTGAATAGCGGGTGAATAGCGGGTGAATAGCGGGTGAATAGCGGGTGAATAGCGGGTGAATAGCGGGTGAATAGCGGATGAATATCTGGTGAATAGCCTGCTATTCTCAGGCTTAAGTTGAAGGTCAGAATACTCGTTGAGAGAAACGTGCATAAGAAGGGAATTTACGCTCGCTTACCTGGGTTCTGAATCCCCCCATACTGCTACCATTACAATACATGGAGAGAATACTTTAGTAGGTGAATCATCGAATTTAGCTACACCAGAGATGACATGATAAACTGTGTTCAGTCAATGTGGTTTCCACATCATTTCAATGAAATTACGCTGAAACCTACTGTCACACCCTGACCATAGTTTGCTTTGTATGTTTCTATGTTTTGGTTGGTCAGGGTGTGATCTGAGTGGGCATTCTATGTTGGATGTCTAGTTTGTCTGTTTCTGTGTTTGGGCCTGATATGGTTCTCAATCAGACGCAGGTGTTAGTCGTTGTCTCTGATTGGGAACCATATTTAGGTAGCCTGTTTTGTGTGGGGTTTTGTGGGTGGTTGTTTCCTGTCTTAGTGTTTGTGCCACACGGGACTGGTTTTGGGTTTTCACTTTGTTATTTTGGTTATGTGTTCAGTTTTATAATTAAAAAACCACGGACGACTACCGCGCTGCATTTTGGTCCTCCTCTCCTTCCCAGGAAGACACCAACGTGGAATAGACGTGGGATTTATGTCTGTGACGTGTGTATTCGCCTGGCTATACATGCCATGACCAGACCTGTATCTGCAACGTACTGCACTACATAGGGAATAGGGGGCCATTTGTGTTGATAGAGTAGTGCACTACATGGGGGGCCATTTGTGTTGATAGAGTAGTGCACTACATAGGGGGCCATTTGTGTTGATAGAGTAGTGCACTACATAGGGGGCCATTTGTGTTGATAGAGTAGTGCACTACATAGGGGGCCATTTGTGTTGATAGAGTAGTGCACTACATAGGGAATAGGGGGCCATTTGTGTTGATAGAGTAGTGCACTACATAGGGAATAGGGGGCCATTTGTGTTGATAGAGTAGTGCACTACATAGGGAATAGGGGGCCATTTGTGTTGATAGAGTAGTGCACTACATAGGGAATAGGGGGCCATTTGTGTTGATAGAGTAGTGCACTACATATGGGGGCCATTTGTGTTGATAAGTAGTGCACTACATAGGGGGCCATTTGTGTTGATAAGTAGTGCACTACATAGGGGGGCATTTGTGTTGATGAAGTAGTGCACTACATAGGGGGCCATTTGTGTTGATAAGTAGTGCACTATATAGGGGGCCATTTGTGTTGATAAAGTAGTGCACTACATAGGGGGCCATTTGTGTTGATAGAGTAGTGCACTACATAGGGGGCCATTTGTTTTGATAGAGTCGTGCACTACATAGGGAATAGGGGGCCATTTGTGTTGATAGAGTAGTGCACTACATAGGGGGCCATTTGTGTTGATAGAGTAGTGCACTACATAGGGAATAGGGGGCCATTTGTGTTGATAGAGTAGTGCACTACATAGGGAATAGGGGGCCATTTGTGTTGATAGAGTAGTGCACTACATAGGGAATAGGGGGCCATTTGTGTTGATAGAGTAGTGCACTACATATGGGGGCCATTTGTGTTGATAAGTAGTGCACTACATAGGGGGCCATTTGTGTTGATAAGTAGTGCACTACATAGGGGGGCATTTGTGTTGATGAAGTAGTGCACTACATAGGGGGCCATTTGTGTTGATAAGTAGTGCACTATATAGGGGGCCATTTGTGTTGATAAGTAGTGCACTACATAGGGGGCCATTTGTGTTGATAGAGTAGTGCACTACATAGGGGGCCATTTGTTTTGATAGAGTAGTGCACTACATAGGGGGCCATTTGTGTTGATAGAGTAGTGCACTACATAGGGAATAGGGGGCCATTTGTGTTGATAGAGTAGTGCACTACATAGGGGGCCATTTGTGTTGATGAAGTAGTGCACTACATAGGGGGCCATTTGTGTTGATAGAGTAGTGCACTACATAGGGGGCCATTTGTGTTGATGAAGTAGTGCACTACATAGGGGGCCATTTGTGTTGATAGAGTAGTGCACTACATAGGGAATAGGGGGCCATTTGTGTTGATAGAGTAGTGCACTACATAGGGGGCCATTTGTGTTGATAGAGTAGTGCACTACATAGGGAATAGGGGGCCATTTGTGTTGATGAAGTAGTGCACTACATAGGGAATAGTCGGGCCATTTGTGTTGATAGAGTAGTGCACTACATAGGGGGCCATTTGTGTTGATAGAGTAGTGCACTACATAGGGAATAGGGGGCCATTTGTGTTGATAGAGTAGTGCACTACATAGGTGGCCATTTGTGTTGATAGAGTAGTGCACTACATAGGGGGCCATTTGTGTTGATAGAGTAGTGCACTACATAGGGGGCCATTTGTGTTGATGAAGTAGTGCACTACATAGGGAATAGGGGGCCATTTGTGTTGATAGAGTAGTGCACTACATAGGGGACCATTTGTGTTGATAGAGTAGTGCACTACATAGGGGGCCATTTGTGTTGATAGAGTAGTGCACTACATAGGGGGCCATTTGTGTTGATAGAGTAGTGCACTACATAGGGAATAGGGGGCCATTTGTGTTGATAAAGTAGTGCACTACATAGGGGGCCATTTGTGTTGATAGAGTAGTGCACTACATAGGGGGCCATTTGTGTTGATAGAGTAGTGCACTACATAGGGGGCCATTTGTGTTGATAGAGTAGTGCACTACATAGGGGGCCATTTGTGTTGATTGAGTAGTGCACTACATAGGGAATAGGGGGCCATTTGTGTTGATAGAGTAGTGCACTACATAGGGGGACATTTGTGTTGATAGAGTAGTGCACTACATAGGGAATAGGGGGCCATTTGTGTTGATAGAGTAGTGCATTACATAGGGAATAGGGGGCCATTTGTGTTGATGAAGTAGTGCACTACATAGGGAATAGTCGGGCCATTTGTGTTGATAGAGTAGTGCACTACATAGGGGGCCATTTGTGTTGATAGAGTAGTGCACTACATAGGTGGCCATTTGTGTTGATAGAGTAGTGCACTACATAGGGGGCCATCTGTGTTGATAGAGTAGTGCACTACATAGGGAATAGGGGGCCATTTGTGTTGATAAAGTAGTGCACTACATAGGGGGCCATTTGTGTTGATAGAGTAGTGCACTACATAGGGGGCCATTTGTGTTGATAGAGTAGTGCACTACATAGGGGGCCATTTGTGTTGATAGAGTAGTGCACTACATAGGGGGCCATTTGTGTTGATAAAGTAGTGCACTACATAGGGGGCCATTTGTGTTGATAGAGTAGTGCACTACATAGGGGGCCATTTGTGTTGATGAAGTAGTGCACTACATAGGGGGCCATTTGTGTTGATGAAGTAGTGCACTACATAGGGGGCCATTTGTGTTGATGAAGTAGTGCACTACATAGGGGGCCATTTGTGATGCAGTTATGATCTGCAAAGACTAAGACTAATCATGTGTAAAAAACAATTAAAGCCAGAATAGCATATTTCCCAGATTATGTAACTCCCATATCCAACTAATTTACACTTCAGGCCACAACACAACAATACTTAAACATTTTTTAGAATCAGTGACAGTGTTGTGGCCTATGTATCTGTCCCAGACAGTGTTGTGGTCTATCTATCTGTCCCAGACAGTGTTGTGGTCTATCTATCTGTCCCAGACAGTGTTGTGGTCTATCTATCTGTTCCAGACAGTGTTGTGGCCTATGTATCTGTCCCAGACAGTGTTGTGGTCTATCTATCTGTCCCAGACAGTGTTGTGGTCTATCTATCTGTTCCAGACAGTGTTGTGGTCTATCTATCTGTCCCAGACAGTGTTGTGGTCTATCTATCTGTTCCAGACAGTGTTGTGGTCTATCTATCTGTCCCAGACAGTGTTGTGGTCCTATCTATCTATCTATCTATCTATCTATTACAGACAGTTTTGTGGTCTATCTATCTATCCCAGACAGTGTTGTGGTCTATATATCTAGCCAAAACAGCATGGTACTATAAGGACTACATAACCTTGGGAGTTTGACCTTGCTACCAGGTCAGGGCCTGTCTGCCTGCCTGTCTATCCTATGGTGTGTGAGGTTAGGGGTCATTGGTTGTGTTGACTTGTAACCTATCCACCTCTTGGGCATGCTCAGTGGAATGACATTTAGTACAGGACTTGGTTTAATCTTGTAGGACTGAGAAATCGACCCTCAGAGTAGAAGGGTTTAAGTCAAGTCAAGGTATGGGGTGTTGCCTTCAGAGGAAGATGCTTAAGGAAGAGAACAGAGAGGCAGGTGGAGCTTTGGTGTGGCGAGCAGTGTGATCAAAAGGGATAGTGGGTCACACTGCAGTGGTTGAGAGAAGTTAGACAGGAAAGGAAGGTGGAAGGAACACTGAGGGAGAATCTCAAATTGCTTTTCCTTCATTCATCACGTCCTCTCTCCTCACCTTCTCAAAACCCATTAGATGAGGTCAGAGGTCCCTCTCCAATGGGTTTTTGAGAAGGAAGCGAGGAGAGAGGACGCGAGGAGTCAATTGGAGATTCTTCCTGGAAGACTGGTTGGATTGCCAATGTGAAGACAAGAGGACACAGGAGAACTGAGGAAAGTACAGAGATCGTGACATTTATTCAAGGCATGCTACAATTAAAGTTGCTTTAGGAAAAAAAATAAGAAGAGATTCTGATGCAATAGTAATAATGAGAATCATTATAATAATATCTATAATAATCATAGTAATCAATCGAAAAATGTAAAAAGAAAATGTTTCTATATCAAATACAGAAACTCCATTCAACCATGCACCACAAACTGTTTTAAAATAGGTTTCTTTAATAGTTTCATTTTCTATTTGCATTTAAATGACATCAACTCATAAGGAAACCTGTTGTTTCTCACCCCACCTTCCATCCCCACGACGTCACACACACTGCTTTACAAATCAAACCTGGTATGATATCAAAATACACAAGTTGTTTTTTTTTCATGCTGTGTTCATCTTTAAATATATATTTTAAAAAAAACTAACTGTTGAAGATCCAATGCAGCTGTTTTTTTAAATGTTTAAATCTCAGTATCAAATACTTTCTGGGTAAAAATTAAGAACCTAACTGTGATTCATATTATCAAAAAGAAACAAGAATAGCTCCTTAGCAAAGAGCAATATCTCAAGTAAGAATTTAGATAGGACTGTCTGGGAGTGGTCTGAGAGGGGCGGGGAAAACTGGAAACTAGCTGTTATTGGCAGAGAGGTTTGGAACTCTTTCTTATTGGTCTATTAACTAGTGATGTCACCAGGCAGGCTAAAACTCCATCCCACCAAAACGGGCTGGAATTTCAGGCAGTCTTTTCAAACAGCTCTTACACTAAAGGGGCATTATCGTCATTTTAACAATTTCACAGTATTATTCCAACCTCATAGCGTGGAAATATAAAACACAGGTAAATCACGTTTTTGAGGGCACTGGGACTTTAATGTCTCTCGTTATTGTTGTTATTTGTAGCTTTCTTGTTCCCATGAACCATTTTGGCCAAGTTTGAAAAGGGAACATTTTTAAATACAGACTTTCTATTTTGGTCGTGAAACATTGAATATTAACTATAAATAAGGTATATTATCAAGACGTGCCTTGAAGAGACACAAGAAAAACAATTCAATCAGATCAGATGAGACACTTCCCTGTGTCCCAAATGACACCATATCCTCTATATAGTGCACACCTTACGTTCAGGGCCCATAGGGCTCAGGTCAAAAAAAATAGTGCACTACGTAGAGATAAGGGTGCCGTTTTGGATGCAGCCCTCTGACTGAGCTCTGTGCAACTACATGGCTCTTTAAAATGTCAAATCTCTCCCTTTAGTAATCATGAAACTGGACATCTATTTAAATTCATTTGTCTCCCATATAATTCAGTGATATTGACAGGAAAAGTCACTATTAAAGTAACACTATTGTAGTAAACTCAGGAGGGCTGGGGGGTATCCCCGGCCAGGACTCGAACCCTGGTCCAGTGAGGGTCGCTACACTATGATTGGTTGTTGTAATAAGAGGATTCAGCTCCTTTGGTTTCAGTTCATGTGTTGTCTTCTTGTACAACTCAAAGTAAAGCTAAAGGTACATTTGTTTTTTTTGCGTTTTATTACGTGAGTCTGTAGGATTCAATGGGCTAGCCTGGAATCCAACCTGATTTCATTATGTTTCATTACGTTTCACTGTTTCAGTCTGGGTTAACCAGGCTAGGAATGGGCTCCCTTAATATGGATTCCTGTCTAAATGTTGTAAATTATATTTTGACTGAAATGTATATCTATAACTTTACCCCTGTTTTGAGAGAGCCAATGACCTCGTCTTCAGCAATGACGGTCTTTAATTTAAACAATAGTGATGGATGAGGGAACCAGGGGATGACGGTCTTTAATTTAAACAATAGTGATGGATGAGGGAACGAGGAGATGACGGTCTTTAATTTAAACAATAGTGATGGATGAGGGAACCAGGGGATGACGGTCTTTAATTTAAACAATATTGATGGATGAGGGAACCAGGGGATGACGGTCTTTAATTTAAACAATAGTGATGGATGAGGGAACCAGGGGATGACGGTCTTTAATTTAAACAATAGTGATGGATGAGGGAACCAGGGGATGACGGTCTTTAATTTAAACAATAGTGATGGATGAGGGAACCAGGGGACGACGGTCTTTAATTTAAACGATAGTGATGGATGAGGGAACCAGGGGACGACGGTCTTTAATTTAAACAATAGTGATGGATGAGGGAACCAGGGGATGACGGTCTTTAATTTAAACAATAGTGATGGATGAGGGAACCAGGGGACGACAGTCTTTAATTTAAACGATAGTGATGGATGAGGGAACCAGGGGACAACGGTCTTTCATTTAAACAATAGTGATGGATGAGGGAACCAGGGGATGACGGTCTTTAATTTCAACAATAGTGATGGATGAGGGAACCAGGGGACGACGGTCTTTAATTTAAACGATAGTGATGGATGAGGGAACCAGGGGACGACGGTCTTTAATTTAAACGATAGTGATGGATGAGGGAACCAGGGGACGACGGTCTTTAATTTAAACGATAGTGATGGATGAGGGAACTAGGGCATGAATAACAGATCAATGAAAGGCACATCAACTTTGGTCCTGTTTGTTTCTGTTGTTTGTGACTCTTCAGTATAAAAAACATTTGATAATGTAAAAGTAAAATGTTAATGACAATTGAAAAGAAAAGTCTGTCATCGTGGCTGAACTATGCTGCCTGAGTTAAGGCATGACTGTGGAATGGAACCCTATTCCCTATACAGGGACCGTAGGCCCTGGTCAAAAGTAGTGCACTATGTAGGGAATAGGGTGCCATTTGGGAGACCTAGAACATTTAGAAGTTCTAGAACATTCAGAGACCTAGAACATTCAGACGTTCTAGAACATTCAGAGACCTAGAACATTCAGACATTCTAGAATGATCAGCTTTCATGATGATAAAGAAGGTTTTACCGTCAGACGGCGTTACTTCCTGTTCACAAATGAAAATGTTTTAGACGTGACATAGCTTTTAGACGTGAGAGAGTCGATCCACAGAAATAGGAGTGTGATGAAGACCACGACCAAGGCAGCTCAGCGGAGACTAGCTCTGGTCCAGGGTGTTACATGAAGCGCAGCATCAATAACCAGTATGGTGGGTTATACGAGGTTCACGGTCTGAACCAGCCCTCAGATACCACAGCATTATTGGGCCCTATTCCCTATACCGGGCACTACTTTTGATGCACCCAAAAAACTTGGGGTCGAGGTCAGTGCCAGGGGGGACTCCTGTGGCTCCGTAAAAAAAAAAAGTAGTGCATTATATAGGGAATAGGGTGTTATTTCAGACACACATTCTCAGGGCTTTCTGCAGACTCAAACACCTGTTGTTATGAAAAGCAGAGTGACAGACAACCAGTTCACCTTTAAAAGAGAGAAAAAAAATGCACTACAGATATCAGTACAGATCAAAAACCAGGCAACCAAAATACCCTAACATGAATAATATGAGAAACAAGTAAAATTAAGATTACAACTCAAAAACACACAGATGGGAGGTTCTCTTACAGCTTCACTCAAAAATAGCAAAATGAAGGAAAACCTGAAATGACCTAAGTGGGCGTTGTGGGCCTTAACATCAGAGGAATAACATTTATACACAGGGTTTGGGTAGGTTACTTTAGAAATGTAATCCGTTACAGTTACTAGTTACCTGTCCAAAATTGTAATCAGAAAAGTTACTTTTCGGATTACTCAAACTCGGTAAAGTAATCTGATTACTTTCGGTTACATTTGGATTACTTTCCCCTGAAGAGGCACGAGAAGAAGACAAAAGGATCCATTAAACTCATTTGGTGTGTCATCATAGTTGTCTCAGATTGGTGGTCATCATTTGGTGTGTCATCATAGTGGTCTCTGATCGGTGGTCATCATTTGGTGTGTCGTCATAGTGGTCTCTGATTGGTGGTCATCATTTGGTGTGTTGTCATAGTGGTCTCTGATTGGTGTCGATCACCAAGCATTTGTGTAAAAACGCAACGATAAAGCTTTGTGTTCCTATTTTGTTATTCATTAATCTCAGGTTGTTGACGGTAGGTGCACCTGATTCAGCTGTCCTGCACCGCCGGGTAGATCAACTGGTGCCATTTTGAACCATTTCATGTGTCTGCAGGTACAAACTCTTCCTTCCCGGTGGACCCAGAGAGCAAATCAAGTGTACTATAGGCCTACCGCTGGCCAATGCTGTGAGATTTTAAACATTTTAAACCCACGACTAGAGAGAGACTGTCAACGAATACAACAAAGAGATGCTGTGAGATTTTAAACCCACGACTAGAGAGAGACTATCAACGAATACAATAAATTTGTGCTCAGCAGACATGAAATTTGCTTAGTGCCTCCCCCCCCAAAAGATGTAGGGAACATGGATCATAATGCATTTTGTCCCCCCCCGCAAACATTCTTTCTGAATGTAAAAGTAATCCAAGAAGTAATCTGATTATAATATTTTTTTGCTGGAAAAGTAATCGGTTAAAAATAAAAATAAACTATTTTTTTTTGACCTCATCAGATTTGCTAAACAGAACTCAGTCAGTATTGACTTAGATTGTTTACCATGTTTTTGACCTGAGCTACATTCTGCATCAAAAGGCATTAGTTCTGAAAATGGTGCTGTAGAACAGTCTAGAAGATGGGGATGTAACGCCAGTAACAACAGATCATCAGTCCTGTTAAGTCACAAATAAGGGACGAAGAATGAATACGGCGTCAAACATTTTACACACACTACACTACACACTACACACACTACACTACACACACACACTACACTACACACACACACTACACTACACACACACACACACACTACACACACACTACACACACACTACACACACACACACACACACACACACACACACACACACTACACACACACACACACTACACACACACACACACACTACACACACACACACAGACAGAGGGATGAAGAGGCCCACAGTACACACTGTGTTATTTCAGTTTCCTGCTCATTTTTCTCTTAAGAAGTGCAATCAAAGAACCAAGCATTAACTTCCACATCAGAAACCATATAATACAATGGACCCCCCCCCCCCCACATGAATAAACACGTCTACATTTCTCTACATGAACGAAACAAACAAGTGAATTAAATCAACCCTCTCACCAATCCCACTAGATAGTACATAAGATATTGTCTGTGTCTGAAATTGCACCCTATTCTCTAATAGTGCACTACTGTAAAGTAGTAAGGGTGTACCACATAGGGGATAGGGAGCCATTTCAGACGCTGTCTAAAACATTAGATTAGAAGGCACGTAATAACAACTGAAGTGGATACAGAGTAAATAGGATGTTTAGCTCTCTCATGATTTCTTGTATGATTATAGTGGTACAAAAACCCAGTGAGGTTTCAGATTCGTTTTCTCTTTCATAAAAAATAACAAATTACCAAAAATAAGTCATGTGTTTTTCTTCTTCCAAAAAAGCCTTTTAAGATATATAGAGACCTGAATAGTTGGTTTCTGTTAAGACTGTAAACTTCAATATCTTTTTTTATTTATTTTTGGAAGGGTTTGCAGCTGTTTTGCTAAAGGTACAGTAACTGTTAAGTAACACCATCTCTTGCCTTGCGTTGTAATAAACTAAATCATGTTTGTTTTGTTTTACTTTTCCCCTGGAGATTACGAGACATAACT
Organism: Oncorhynchus mykiss; assembly: GCF_057628025.1. NCBI lineage: Eukaryota > Metazoa > Chordata > Actinopteri > Salmoniformes > Salmonidae > Oncorhynchus > Oncorhynchus mykiss. The sequence continues at coordinate 4,135,839 of NC_143033.1, read as the reverse complement.
TCGGCTGAGGTTGGATGACACAGACACAGTGCTAATAATTACCCATAATGCTACTCAGGAGGTCACATGACCCTCCTTGGAATGTTAAGGCTACACCACGGCAGCACCAGACAGACAGACAGCACCTGGCCTGGACCTGAAATCCACAGAACCCATAGAATTATAAGGAATTGTTTCTATTTCTCATTCTAGTTCTATGAAATAATTCACACCGGGTCCTTCTCCTGTTCTCTGAGGACACAGCACTTCCAAGGGAAGCACAACTCAGTGTCATCTCATGCCAGGTGTAAATAACATGTCGCTTTATTATCTCTCTTTTTTTGGTTTGATCCAAGATGGATACAATGCTGATTTGTAAAACTACAAAGCTAAAGAGAGTAGAGACATTTAACTCTGCTCAGGACGAGAGGACAGGAGGAGAGGACAGGAGGACAGGACAGGAGGAGAGGACAGGAGGACAGGACAGGAGGAGAGGACAGGAGGACAGGACAGGAGGAGAGGACAGGAGGACAGGACAAGAGGAGGACATGAGGAGAGTACAGGAGAAAGAACAGGACAGGACGAGAGGACAGGAGGAGAGAACAGGAGAAAGGTCAGGACAGGAGGAGAGGACAGGAGGAGAGGACAGGAGGAGGACATGAGGAGAGTACAGGAGAAAGGACAGGACAGGACGAGAAGACAGGAGGAGAGAACAGGAGAAAGGTCAGGACAGGAGGAGAGGACAGGAGGAGAGGACAGGAGGACAGGAGGACAGGACAGGAGAAAGGACAGGACAGGACGAGAGGACAGGAGGAGAGAACAGGAGAAAGGTCAGGACAGGAGGAGAGGACAGGAGGAGAGGACAGGAGGAGAGGACAGGAGGAGAGAACAGGAGGACAGGACAGGAGGAGAGGACAGGAGGAGAGGACAGGAGGAGGACATGAGGAGAGTACAGGAGAAAGGACAGGACAGGACGAGAGAACAGGAGAAAGGTCAGGACAGGAGGAGAGGACAGGAGGAGAGGACAGGACAGGAGGAGAGGACAGGAGGAGAGGACAGGAGGAGAGGACAGGAGGAGAGGACAGGACAGGAGGACAGGACAGGAGGAGAGGACAGGAGGAGAGGACAGGAGGACAGGACAGGAGGAGAGGACAGGAGGAGGACATGAGGAGAGTACAGGAGAAAGGACAGGACAGGAGGAGAGGACAGGAGGAGAGGACAGGAGGAGAGAACAGGGCAGAGGGACAGTATCAAGGACAGGAGGAGAGGACAGGAGGAGAGAACAGGAGAAAGGTCAGGACAGGAGGAGAGGACAGGAGAAAGGTCAGGACAGGAGGAGAGGACAGGAGGAGAGGACAGGAGGAGAGGACAGGAGGAGAGCAGGACAGAGGACAGGAGGACAGGAGAAAGGTCAGGACAGGAGGAGAGGACAGGAGGAGAGGACAGGAGGAGAGGACAGGACGAGAGGACAGGAGAAAGGTCAGGACAGGAATGGAGGACAGGAAGAGAGGACAGGACGAGAGGACAGGAGGAGAGAGCAGGACAGAGGACAGGGCAGAGGGACAGAGCAGAGTGATCTAACCCAGAAGGGCCAAGAGGACTCCAAAACTAAGCTCTCCTCTTCTGTTGCCAAAAGCAGAAAGCGTTTGAATTTAGTTAAAGAGATCAGGGTCAAAGGTCAGATCAGGGCTAACACGCAGATCCACTGTTATTCCCATTACCGACAGCCCATCATTACAGGAGCCTGACAGGCAGACAGACAACCCATCATTACAGGAGCCTGACAGGCAGACAGACAGACAACCCATCATTACAGGAGCCTGACAGGCAGACAGACAGACAACCCATCATTACAGGAGCCTGACAGACAGACAGACAACCCAGACAGACAACCCAGACAGACAGATCATCATTATGGGAGCCAGGCAGATAGACAGACAGACAGACAGACAGACAGATCATCATTATGGGAGCCAGGCAGACAGACAGACAGACAGATCATCATTATGGGAGCCAGGCAGACAGACAGACAGACAGACAGGGCCTGCGTTTATAGTTTATAGTGGCCTACATTTGACCAGGGCCCTTAGGGAATATGGCTCTGGTCAAAAGTAGTGCACTATATAGGGAATAGGGTGGCGTTTTTTAATGATGCCTCCAGTATTCACATTCATATGTCCACCACTCTCAGCAGAGAGGCTTTCCTCCAGCAGAGATGTGCAGTCTGGTGTGGTCCAGTTAGCCTGGTTCAGTCTGATCTGACCTGGATAGACCTCAGCTACAGGTAGATAGACCTCAGCTACAGGTAGACAGACCTCATCTACAGGTAGACACACCTCAGCTACAGGTAGACAGACCTCATCTACAGGTAGACACACCTCAGCTACAGGTAGACACACCTCAGCTACAGGTAGACACACCTCAGCTACAGGTAGACACACCTCAGCTACAGGTAGATACACCCCATCTACAGGTAGATAGACCTCAGCTACAGGTAGACACACCTCAGCTACAGGTAGACACACCTCAGCTACAGGTAGACACACCTCAGCTACAGGTAGATTGACCTCATCTACAGGTAGACACACCTCAGCTACAGGTAGACACACCTCAGCTACAGGTAGATTGACCTCATCTACAGGTAGATACACCTCAGCTACAGGTAGACACACCTCAGCTACAGGTAGACACACCTCAGCTACAGGTAGACACACCTCAGCTACAGGTAGATTGACCTCATCTACAGGTAGATACACCTCAGCTACAGGTAGACACACCTCAGCTACAGGTAGACACACCTCAGCTACAGGTAGACACACCTCAGCTACAGGTAGATTGACCTCATCTACAGGTAGATACACCTCAGCTACAGGTAGACACACCTCAGCTACAGGTAGATTGACCTCAGCTACAGGTAGATACACCTCAGCTACAGGTAGATACACCTCATCTACAGGTAGATAGACCTCAGCTACAGGGCCAAATAAAAGCAATTAAGTTCACCATTACTTTGCCTATTATTCACAGGTCATTACTGTACTCTACTGTAGTCTAATGTAGTCTACTGTACTGTCGTCTACTGTAGTCTACTGTACTGTAGTCTATCGTACTCTACTGTAGTATACTGGACTCTACTGCAGTCTATTGTAGTCTACTGTACTTCCTGGTCTGGTCCAAGGACTCTGCACAGTAAACAGAGAAATGAAGGTGCAAGAAGATTTGCCCATTTAGCTTTGAACAGTTTTCTTTCTGTTTACATTTCAATGAAAACCACTGATACACTGTAAAACAAAACAAAACAGGTGTGTAGTTGTCATGGTGATCTGAGTGGTGTGGCGGTCATGTTTAGCTGAGCTGCTCTGAGACTCAGTGTCGCACCGTGATGATGTCACCATTATGTCACAGAGGAGGGGGCCTGATCATTGGTCCCCCTCGCTCAACATTCCAACGCTACTTAAAATGGAGGCAGTTCATTGGTCAGGAGGAGGGTCGCCGCTACTGGCACCCAGCTTCATCAGCCAACCGCCCTTTTTCCGTATCCGTGACGATACCTGTTAATGGAACAGCGTCTCAGACTCATCAGGTAAATCATCTGTAATAAGTCATCCCACTGAAAAGAAGCCAGTCTAACGGTACACAACGTCCACAGAACACCGCCACATAACGCGTGGTGTGCTGTTGGTTACGGAGAAGGGGCTTCAGTTGTAACAATGCAGCACAGCTAGAAGAGTCTCACTCCGAGACTGTAGGTGGGTCAGTGGCTGGGTGGGTGACGGGGTGACAGACTGGGCAGAAGCCTCCAAAGAGTGTTGAGTATCTCTCTCCCTGGGTTAGGGTCTAGTCTCTCCCTGGATTAGGGTCTAGTCTCTCCCTGGGTTGGGGTCTAGTCTCTCCCTGGGTTGGGGTCTAGTCTCTCCCTGGGTTAGGGTCTCTCCCTGGATTAGGGTCTGGTCTCTCCCTGGGTTAGGGTCTAGTCTCTCCCTGGGTTGGGGTCTAGTCTCTCCCTGGGTTGCGGTCTAGTCTCTCCCTGGGTTAGGGTCTAGTCTCTCCCTGGGTTAGGGTCTAGTCTCTCCCTGGGTTAGGGTCTAGTCTCTCCCTGGGTTGGGGTCTAGTCTCTCCCTGGGTTAGGGTCTAGTCTCTCCCTGGGTTGGGGTCTAGTCTCTCCCTGGGTTAGGGTCTAGCCTCTCCCTGGGTTAGGGTCTAGTCTCTCCCTGGGTTGGGGTCTAGTCTCTCCCTGGGTTAGGGTCTAGTCTCTCCCTGGGTTGGGGTCTAGTCTCTCCCTGGGTTAGGGTCTAGTCTCTCCCTGGGTTAGGGTCTCTCCCTGGATTAGGGTCTAGTCTCTCCCTGGGTTAGGGTCTAGTCTCTCCCTGGCTTAGGGTCTAGTCTCTCCCTGGGTTGGGGTCTAGTCTCTCCCTGGGTTAGGGTCTAGTCTCTCCCTGGGTTAGGGTCTAGTCTCTCCCTGGGTTGGGGTCTAGTCTCTCCCTGGGTTGGGGTCTAGTCTCTCCCTGGGTTGGGGTCTAGTCTCTCCCTGGGTTGGGGTCTAGTCTCTCCCTGGGTTAGGGTCTAGTCTCTCCCTGGATTAGGGTCTAGTCTCTCCCTGGGTTAGGGTCTAGTCTCTCCCTGGGTTAGGGTCTAGTCTCTCCCTGGATTAGGGTCCTCGAATGCCAGGTAAAGGATGCACTGATGCACCTTGTCAGCCCACATCACCGTTGTACTCTCTGCCCTGAATCAATCAACCAGCTCTCCTTCCAGCCTACTTCAGCTCTGTCTCTATATCAGTCTCTGTCTGAAGGCCTTGTGTTACAGTAGTCTATTACACAACAATATCATCTAAACTAGTTCATTGTCTGTTGTTTGTTTTAAGTAAAAGTGGGTGTTTCTGTCCGTCACTCCCAACAGGGGCTAGGGGTGGGGGGGGGGTGGGTGGGGGGGGATGGGGTTATCCCAGCCCAGGAGCGAGGCCCTGGGGGTGGGGGGGAGGCATGGGGTTAGCCCAGCCCAGGAGCGAGACCCTGCGGGTGGGGGAGCTGGGTGAGGCGGGTCAGATGGTGCTCTTGGAGAAGGACACGCGGAGGTGATGGTTCTCTCCCAGGTCGTGGTTGTGGAGGTCGATCAGGGCCTGGATGGCCTCCTCCACTGAACCCAACTGGATCAGAGCCATCTTACGGTCCTTCCTGAGACGGACACAGATGGACAGACAGTAATCAATTACACTTTATTGATCCGCAAAGGGATGTTCATTCCAGATCATGAGTATGTACCGAGATCACTATTCTGAATGTTCCCTCGGCTCTGAATGACACATTTTTAGCTCTAGTCTGTCAAATCTGCTTTTGGAAAAACATAATAGGGTGTGGAACAATCCTACTGAACTGATCGATCAATAAAGGTTAAATAAATAAATACAAATATATTTCTCTAAGTGGAGCAATTCCCATCTAGTGTCGTATAACGGACCTACACCAAGGTCACCAGAGAGCCACCAGAGAGTCACCAGAGAGTCAGAGAGCCACCAGAGAGTCACCAGAGAGCCACCAGAGAGCCACCAGAGAGTCAGAGAGCCACTAGAGAGCCACCAGAGAGTCACCAGAGAGCCACCAGAGAGTCAGAGAGCCACCAGAGAGTCACCAGAGAGCCACCAGAGAGTCAGAGAGCCACCAGAGAGTTACCAGAGTCACCAGAGAGTTAGAGAGCCACCAGAGAGTCACCAGAGAGCCACCAGAGAGTCACCAGAGAGTTACCAGAGAGTCACCAGAGAGTCACCAGAGAGTCGCCAGAGAGTCACCAGAGAGTCAGAGAGCCACTAGCTGGTCAAAAGAGAGTCACCAGAGAGTCACCAGAGAGCCACCAGAGAGTCACCAGAGAGTCACCAGAGAGTCAGAGAGCCACCAGATAGTCAAAAGAGAGTCACCAGAGAGTTACCAGAGAGTTACCAGAGAGTCACCAGAGAGTCAGAGAGCCACCAGAGAGTTACCAGAGAGTCACCAGAGAGTCACCAGAGAGTTACCAGAGAGTCAGAGAGCCACCAGAGAGTCAGAGAGCCACCAGAGAGTCACCAGAGAGTCACCAGAGAGTCAGAGAGCCACCAGAGAGTCACCAGAGAGTCAGAGAGCCACCAGAGAGTTACCAGAGAGTCACCAGAGTCAGAGAGCCACCAGAGAGTCACCAGAGAGCCACCAGAGAGTCACCAGAGAGTCACCAGAGAGTCAGAGAGCCACCAGAGAGTCACCAGAGAGTCACCAGAGAGTCAGGGAGCCACCAGAGAGTCAGAGAGCCACCAGAGAGTCACCAGAGAGTCACCAGAGAGTCAGAGAGCCACCAGAGAGTCACCAGAGAGTCAGAGAGCCACCAGAGAGTTACCAGAGAGTCACCAGAGAGTCAGAGAGCCACCAGAGAGTCACCAGAGAGCCACCAGAGAGTCACCAGAGAGTCACCAGAGAGTCAGAGAGCCACCAGAGAGTCACCAGAGAGTCAGAGAGCCACCAGAGAGTCAGAGAGACACCAGAGAGTCACCAGAGAGTCACCAGAGAGTCAGAGAGCCACCAGAGAGTCACCAGAGAGTCACCAGAGAGTCAGAGAGCCACCAGAGAGTCAGAGAGCCACCAGAGAGTCACCAGAGAGTCAGAGAGCCATCAGAGAGTTACCAGAGAGTCACCAGAGAGTTACCAGAGAGTCACCAGAGAGTTACCAGAGAGTCAGAGAGTCACCAGAGAGTCAGAGAGCCACCAGAGAGTCACCAGAGAGTCACCAGAGAGTCAGAGAGCCACCAGAGAGTTACCAGAGAGTCACCAAAGAGTCAGAGAGCCACCAGAGAGTCACCAGAGAGCCACCAGAGAGTCACCAGAGAGTCACCAGAGAGTCAGAGAGCCACCAGAGAGTCACCAGAGAGTCACCAGAGAGTCAGAGAGCCACCAGAGAGTCAGAGAGCCACCAGAGAGTCACCAGAGAGTCAGAGAGCCACCAGAGAGTCACCAGAGAGTCACCAGAGAGTCAGAGAGCCACCAGAGAGTCAGAGAGCCACCAGAGAGTCACCAGAGAGTCAGAGAGCCATCAGAGAGTTACCAGAGAGTCACCAGAGAGTCACCAGAGAGTCACCAGAGAGTTACCAGAGAGTCAGAGAGTCACCAGAGAGTCAGAGAGCCAACAGAGAGCCACCAGGGAGTCACCAGAGAGCCACCAGAGAGCCACCAGAGAGTTACCAGAGAGTCACCAGAGAGTCAGAGAGCCACCAGAGAGCCACCAGAGAGTCACCAGAGAGTCACCAGAGAGTCACCAGAGAGTCACCGAGTCACCAGAGAGTCACCAGAGAGTCAGAGAGCCACCAGAGAGTCCTATATTGACATAACCTGAAAGGCCGCTCAGCAAGGAAGAAGCCAATGCTCCAAAACTGCCATAAAAAAGCCAGACTACGGTTTGCAACTGTACATGGGGACAAAGATTGTACTTTTTTGAGAAATGTCCTCTGGTCTGATGAAACAAAAATAGAACTGTTTGGCCATAATGACCATCGTTATGTTTGGAGGGTGAGGCTTGCAAGCCGAAGAACACCATCCCAACCGTGAAGCACGAGGGTGGCAGCATCATGTTGTGGGGGTGCTTTGCTGCAGGGGGGACTGGTGCACTTCACAAAATAGATGGCATCATGAGGAAAGAAAATTATGTGGATATATTGAAGCAACATCTCAAGACATCAGTTAAAGCTTGGTTGCAAATGGGTCTTCCAAATGGACAATGACCCCAAGCATACTTCCAAAGTTGTGGCAAAATGGCTTAAGGACAACAAAGTCAAGGTATTGGAGTGGCCATCACAAAGCCCTGACCTCAATCCTATAGAAAATTTGGGGGCAGAACTGAAAAGGTGTGTGACTCAGTTACACCAGCTCTGTCAGGAGGAATAGGCCAAAATTCACCCAACTTATTATGGGAAGCTTGTGGAAGGCTACCCAAACATTTGACCCAAGTTAAACAATTTAAAGGCAATGCTACCAAATACTAATTGAATGTATGTAAACTTCTGACCCACTGGGAATGTGATGAAAGAAATATAAGCTGAAATAAATCATTCTCTCTACTATTATTCTGACATTTCACATTCTTAAAATAAAGTGGTGATCCTAACTGACCTAAGACAAGATAATGTTTGACTAATCTATATGGAATTGTTTTAAGAAGGTCATACCAAGGATCATTTAGCTATTTGACTTTTAAGACCCCTTGAAGTATCAAAAATCTAAAATAAACTAATTCCATGCATTTTTCTCAACTGTTACCACGGGACCTTTAGACGAGGCCTGTGGGGCCTGCGAGGCCTGTGAGGTCTGTGAGGCCTGTGGGGCCTGTGAGGTCTGTGGGGCCTGTGAGGCCTGTGGGACCTGTGGGGCCTGTGGGACCTGTGGGGCCTGTGAGGCATGTGGGACCTGTGGGGCCTGTGAGGCATGTGAGGCCTGTGGGGCCTGTGGGACCTGTGGGGCCTGTGAGGCATGTGAGGCCTGTGGGACCTGTGAGACCTGTGAGACCTGTGGGGCCTGTGAGGTCTGTGGGGCCTGTGAGGTCTGTGGGGCCTGTGAGGTCTGTGGGACCTGTGGGGCCTGTGAGGCCTGTGAGGTGTGTTGGGCCTGTGAGGTCTGTGAGGCCTGTGAGGTCTGTGGGGCCTGTGAGGCCTGTGGGGCATGTGAGGCCTGTGGGGTCTGTGAGGTCTGTGAGGCCTGTGAGGCCTGTGGGGCATGTGAGGCCTGTGAGACCTGTGAGGCCTGTGGGGCCTGTGAGGTCTGTGGGGCCTGTGAGGTCTGTGGGGTCTGTGAGGCCTGTGGGGTCTGTGGGGTCTGTGGGGTCTGTGAGGTCTGTGGGGCCTGTGAGGTCTGTGGGCGTCCTAGAGCAAAACAACAGACGTACTACATGTTCCTGAGAGTCTCACCTTTCCACATAGGGGGACATAATAGGGCGCCAAACACAGCTCTCTTGTTGCCTTTCTTCGGCAGATGCTGTGGCTTGAGATTCATCCAATGCACAAAAGAAGAATAAGAAGAAGAAGATATCTCCTTCTTTAACTAACATATTTATATGGGGATTTTATTATGCTACTTAGATTTCCGCGGGAGAGCGGACATCAACTCTAGGGCGTTAAAAGGTCATTTTGCGTTTCAGTCGATGCTCAAGTTTCAAGCTTTTGGTTTAGCCGAGGTAGGCCGGCATTGTAAATAAGAATTTGTTCTTAACTGACTTGCCTAGTTAAATAAAAGTTCAATTAAAAACTACAAAAGGTGATCTCTGTGAACATCAGGGAAACTGTCAAGTAGAGGCCTCTGTTGGAGCAGTGAAGGTTTTTGTTTGAATCGCGGCCTAGTCGGATCCTTTGTGTGTTGCTGAAGCAGTGAGGAAGTCAAGTGACAGAAAGAGAACCTACTGGAAGAACTTGAAGGCCTTGACTGTGTATCCAGTCCCAGCAAACAGCTCCTTCAGGATGTCATCTGTTATAGATGGACTGTCGGTGGAGAGGAGGACGAAAACAAAGGAACAGTGTTTAGAGGGGAGCTCTGAAAAAAAAAAGGCTTTTTACCTTTCACTATTTTTTCAACAGGTGATACCTCTTTTGGTAGTAGCATACTGTAGACATATAGCTGGAGTACAGCCTCTACAGTATACTGCAGGAGTACAGCCTCTACAATATACTGCAGGAGTACAGCCTCTACAGTATACTGTAGGAGTACAGCCTCTACAATATACTGCAGGAGTACAGCCTCTACAGTATACTGTAGGAGTACAGCCTCTACAATATACTGCAGGAGTACAGCTAAAGGGGAACTTTCTTGTGACAGACATTATCATACATATTCGCTTGTTCAGATTTAAACACATCCATCCCCAGAAATAAACAGAATAGATAACTAGTGTTGGAGAGGGGGAGGAGGGAGGTGTAGTTGGAGAGGGGGAGGAGGGAGGTATAGTTGGGGAGGTATAGTTGGAGTTGGAGAGGGGGGGTATAGTTGGAGAGTGGGAGGAGGGAGGTGTAGTTGGAGAGGGGGAGGAGGGAGGTGTAGTTGGAGAGGGGGAGGAGGGAGGTATAGTTGGAGAGGGGGAGGAGGGAGGTATAGTTGGAGAGGGGAGGAGGGAGGTGTAGTTGGAGAGGGGGGGTATAGTTGGAGAGGGGGAGGAGGGAGGTATAGTTGGAGAGGGGAGGAGGGAGGTGTAGTTGGAGAGGGGGAGGAGGGAGGTATAGTTGGAGAGGGGAGGAGGGAGGTGTAGTTGGAGAGGGGGGTATAGTTGGAGAGGGGGAGGAGGGAGGTGTAGTTGGAGAGGGGGAGGAGGGGGGTATAGTTGGAGAGGGGGAGGAGGGAGGTATAGTTGGAGAGGGGGAGGAGGGAGGTATAGTTGGAGAGGGGGAGGAGGAGGGTATAGTTGGAGAGGGGGTGGAAGGAGGTATAGTTGGAGAGGGGGTGGAAGAAGGTATAGTTGGAGAGGGAGAGTAGGGAGGTGTAGTTGGAGAGGGGGAGGAGGGAGGTATAGTTGGAGAGGGGGAGGAGGGAGGTGTAGTTGGAGAGGGGGAGGAGGGAGGTATAGTTGGAGAGGGGGAGGAGGGAGGTATAGTTGGAGAGGGGGAGGAGGGAGGTGTAGTTGGAGAGGGGGAGGAGGGAGGTGTAGTTGGAGAGGGGGATGAGGGAGGTATAGTTGGAGAGGGGGAGGAGGGAGGTATAGTTGGAGAGGGGGAGGAGGGAGGTGTAGTTGGAGAGGAGGAGGAGGGAGGTATAGTTGGAGAGGGGAGGAGGGAGGTGTAGTTGGAGAGGGGGAGGAGGGAGGTGTAGTTGGAGAGGAGGGAGGTAAAGTGAATCTCACGGGATGTTGGATAGATGGAGGGTGGCAGAGGGAGGGAAGATGTTCTGAAAGTTCTTGGATCCAGGCTTCTTGAAGCGGTGTAGCGGGGAGCCGCTGAAGTCTTTAGTGAGGCCCTGGTCTTCCTGTCCCTCCCTGGGCAGCTGGACCGTCTGGTGTTTAGAGACGGTCACTCTGATCACCTTGCCGTGCAGCCGCTGGCCGTTCAGGTGGGACATTGCTGGAGTAGACGAGGAGAAGAGTCAGACACCGTACAGACTGACAGACATAAATAATTATAATAAAATAATAAAAATATTTGATTTGGCGGACACCTTTTAAAAAAATATATATATTTTACCCCTTTTCTCCCCAATTTCGTGGTATCCAATTATTGTAGTAGCTACTATCTTGTCTCATCGCTACAACTCCCGTACGGGCTCGGGAGAGACGAAGTTTGAAAGTCATGCGTCCTCCGATACATAACCCAACCAAGCCGCACTGCTTCTTAACACAGCGCGCATCCATCCCGGAAGCCAGCCGCACCAATGTGTCGGAGGAAACACCGTGCACCTGGCAACCTTGGTTAGCGCGCACTGCGCCCGGATCACCACAGGAGTCGCTGGTGCGCGATGAGACAAGGATATCCCCACCGGCCAACCCCTCCCTACCGGCCAACCCCTCCCTAACCCGGACGACGCTAGGCCAATTGTGCCTCGCCCCACGGACCTCCCGGTCGCGGCCGGTTACGACAGAGTCTCTGGTGGCACAGCTGGCGCTGCAGTACAGCTTTCACGGCCCTCAAGGACATCTGACATTAACAGGAGGCCTAAATAAAAGCCAGTGTAGTACATAATATCATTAAATCAACTGTAATACATAATATCATTAAATCAACTGTAATACATAATATAGTTAAATCAACTGTAATACATAATATCATTAAATCAACTGTAATACATAATATAATTAAATCAACTGTAATACATAATATAGTTAAATCAACTGTAATACATAATATCATTAAATCAACTGTAATACATAATATAATTAAATCAACTGTAATACATAATATCATTAAATCAACTGTAATACATAATATAGATAAATCAACTGTAATACATAATATTATTAAATCAACTGTAATACATAACATCATTAAATCAACTGTAATACATAATATCGTTAAATCAACTGTAATACATAATATCATTAAATCAACTGTAATACATAATATAGTTAAATCAACTGTAATACATAATATCATTAAATCAACTGTAATACATAATATCATTAAATCAACTGTAATACATAATATAGTTAAATCAACTGTAATACATAATATCGTTAAATCAACTGTAATACATAATATAGTTAAATCAACTGTAATACATAATATCATTAAATCAACTGTAATACATAATATCATTAAATCAACTGTAATACATAATATAGTTAAATCAACTGTAATACATAATATCATTAAATCAACTGTAATACATAATATCATTAAATCAACTGTAATACATAATATAGTTAAATCAACTGTAATACATAATATAGTTAAATCAACTGTAATACATAATATCATTAAATCAACTGTAATACATAATATAGTTAAATCAACTGTAATACATAATATCATTAAATCAACTGTAATACATAATATCATTAAATCAACTGTAATACATAATATCATTAAATCAACTGTAATACATAATATCATTCAATCAACTGTAATACATAATATCATTAAATCAACTGTAATACATAATATCATTAAATCAACTGTAATACATAATATAGTTAAATCAACTGTAATACATAATATCATTAAATCAACTGTAATACATAATATCATTAAATCAACTGTAATACATAATATCATTAAATCAACTGTAATACATAATATCGTTAAATCAACTGTAATACATAATATAGTTAAATCAACTGTAATACATAATATCATTAAATCAACTGTAATACATAATATCATTAAATCAACTGTAATACATAATATAGTTAAATCAACTGTAATATATAATATCATTAAATCAACTGTAATACATAATATCGTTAAATCAACTGTAATACATAATATAGTTAAATCAACTGTAATACATAATATAGTTAAATCAACTGTAATACATAATATAGTTAAATCAACTGTAATACATAATATAGTTAAATCAACTGTAATACATAATATCATTAAATCAACTGTAATACATAATATCATTAAATCAACTGTAATACATAACATCATTAAATCAACTGTAATACATAATATCGTTAAATCAACTGTAATACATAATATCATTAAATCAACTGTAATACATAATATCGTTAAATCAACTGTAATACATAATATCATTAAATCAACTGTAATACATAATATCGTTAAATCAACTGTAATACATAATATTATTAAATCAACTGTAATACATAATATCATTAAATCAACTGTAATACATAACATCATTAAATCAACTGTAATATATAATATAGTTAAATCAACTGTAATACATAATATCGTTAAATCAACTGTAATACATAATATCGTTAAATCAACTGTAATACATAATATTATTAAATCAACTGTAATACATAATATCATTAAATCAACTGTAATACATAATATCGTTAAATCAACTGTAATACATAATATCGTTAAATCAACTGTAATACATAATATAGTTAAATCAACTGTAATACATAATATAGTTAAATCAAGTGCATGAATCAAAGTAACATTTGAAATGAAAGGACCAGACGAAACAGAATGGATAAAAGAGGAGGGGATAGGATATGGACCCGGTTTTAGGGTTACTAGGGTTATTTTTTTAATATAGTTTTTTATTTTCAGTTAATAACAAATTCTTATTTACATTGACGGCCTACCCCAGCCTACCTCGGACGACGCTAGGTAAATTGTGCAGGGTAGCCTAGTGGTTAGAGCATTGGACTAGTAACTGGAAGGTTGTAAGTTCAAACCCCCGAGCTGACAAGGTACAATTCTGTCGTTCTGCCCCTGAACAGGCAGTTAACCCACGTTCCTAGGCCGTCATTGAAAATAAGAATTCGTTCTTAACTGACTTGCCTAGTTAAATACAGGTAAAAAAAATAAATAAAAAAATAAATAAAAATTGTGCACTGCCCTATGGGACACCCAATCACAGCCAGATGTGATGCAGCCTGGATTCAAACCAGGGACTGCAGTGATGCCTCTTGCACTGAGATGCAGTGTCTTAGACCACTGCGCCACTCAGAGTAAGGGTTTAGGGTCTTAGACCACTGTGCCACTCGGGGTAAGGGTTTAGGGAAAGTGTAAAGGGTTTAAGGTAAAGGGTTTAGGGTAAAGGGTTTAGGGTAAAGGTTTAAAACAGTAGGATCTATCCTCTCAGTATTAAAACAGTAGGATCTGTCCTCTCAGTATTAAAACAGTAGGATCTGTCCTCTCAGTATTAAAACAGTAGGATCTGTCCTCTCAGGTTTAAAACAGTAGGATCTGTCCTCTCAGTATTAAAACAGTAGGATCTGTCCTCTCAGTATTAAAACAGTAGGATCTGTCCTCTCAGTATTAAAACAGTAGGATCTGTCCTCTCAGTATTAAAACAGTAGGATCTGTCCTCTCAGTATTAAAACAGTAGGATCTGTCCTCTCAGTATTAAAACAGTAGGATCTGTCCTCTCAGTATTAAAACAGTAGGATCTGTCCTCTCAGTATTAAAACAGTAGGATCTGTCCTCTCAGTATTAAAACAGTGGGATCTGTCCTCTCAGTATTAAAACAGTAGGATCTGTCCTCTCAGTATTAAAACAGTGGGATCTGTCCTCTCAGTATTAAAACAGTAGGATCTGTCCTCTCAGTATTAAAACAGTAGGATCTATCCTCTCAGTATTAAAACAGTAGGATCTGTCCTCTCAGTATTAAAACAGTAGGATCTATCCTCTCAGTATTAAAACAGTAGGATCTGTCCTCTCAGGTTTAAAACAGTAGGATCTGTCCTCTCAGTATTAAAACAGTAGGATCTGTCCTCTCAGTATTAAAACAGTAGGATCTGTCCTCTCAGTATTAAAACAGTAGGATCTGTCCTCTCAGTATTAAAACAGTAGGATCTGTTCTCAGTATTAAAACAGTAGGATCTGTCCTCTCAGTATTAAAACAGTAGGATCTGTCCTCTCAGTATTAAAACAGTAGGATCTGTCCTCTAAGTATTAAAACAGTAGGATCTGTCCTCTCAGTATTAAAACAGTGGGATCTGTCCTCTCAGTATTAAAACAGTGGGATCTGTCCTCTCAGTATTAAAACAGTAGGATCTGTCCTCTCAGTATTAAAACAGTAGGATCTGTCCTCTCAGTATTAAAACAGTGGGATCTGTCCTCTCAGTAATAAAACAGTAGGATCTATCCTCTCAGTATTAAAACAGTGGGATCTGTCCTCTCAGTAATAAAACAGTAGGATCTATCCTCTCAGTATTAAAACAGTAGGATCTGTCCTCTCAGTATTAAAACAGTAGGATCTATCCTCTCAGTATTAAAACAGTGGGATCTGTCCCCTCAGTATTAAAACAGTAGGATCTGTTCTCTCAGTATTAAAACAGTAGGATCTGTCCTCTCAGTATTAAAACAGTAGGATCTGTCCTCTCAGTATTAAAACAGTAGGATCTATCCTCTCAGTATTAAAACAGTAGGATCTATCCTCTCAGTAATAAAACAGTAGGATCTGTTCTCTCAGTATTAAAACAGTAGGATCTGTCCTCTCAGTATTACAACAGTGGGATCTGTCCTCTCAGTATTAAAACAGTAGGATCTATCCTCTCAGTATTAAAACAGTGGGATCTATCCTCTCAGTATTAAAACAGTGGGATCTATCCTCTCAGTATTAAAACAGTGGGATCTATCCTCTCAGTATTAAAACAGTGGGATCTATCCTCTCAGTATTAAAACAGTGGGATCTGTCCTCTCAGTATTAAAACAGTGGGATCTGTCCTCTCAGTATTAAAACAGTGGGATCTGTCCTCTCAGTATTAAAACAGTGGGATCTGTCCTCTCAGTATTAAAACAGTGGGATCTATCCTCTCAGTATTAAAACAGTGGGATCTATCCTCTCAGTATTAAAACAGTGGGATCTGTCCTCTCAGTATTAAAACAGTGGGATCTGTCCTCTCAGTATTAAAACAGTAGGATCTGTCCTCTCAGTATTAAAACAGTAGGATCTGTCCTCTCAGTATTAAAACAGTAGGATCTGTCCTCTCAGTATTAAAACAGTAGGATCTGTCCTCTCAGTATTAAAACAGTAGGATCTATCCTCTCAGTATTAAAACAGTAGGATCTGTCCTCTCAGTATTAAAACAGTAGGATCTGTCCCCTCAGTATTAAAACAGTAGGATCTATCCTCTCAGTATTAAAACAGTAGGATCTGTCCCCTCAGTATTAAAACAGTAGGATCTATCCTCTCAGTATTAAAACAGTAGGATCTGTTCTCTCAGTATTAAAACAGTAGGATCTGTCCTCTCAGTATTAAAACAGTAGGATCTGTCCTCTCAGTATTAAAACAGTAGGATATGTCCTCTCAGTATTAAAACAGTAGGATCTATCCTCTCAGTATTAAAACAGTAGGATCTGTCCTCTCAGTATTAAAACAGTAGGATCTGTCCTCTCAGTATTAAAACAGTAGGATCTGTCCTCTAAGTATTAAAACAGTAGGATCTGTCCTCTCAGTATTAAAACAGTAGGATCTGTCCTCTCAGTATTAAAACAGTAGGATCTGTCCTCTCAGTATTAAAACAGTATGATCTGTCCTCTCAGTATTAAAACAGTAGGATCTATCCTCTCAGTATTAAAACAGTAGGATCTGTCCTCTCAGTATTAAAACAGTAGGATCTATCCTCTCAGTATTAAAACAGTAGGATCTGTCCTCTCAGTATTAAAACAGTAGGATCTGTCCTCTCACCAAGCTGTTCTGATCTGTTCTGTTCTCTCAGTATAACAGTGGGATCTGTTCTGTTGTCTCAGTATAACAGTAGGATCTGTTCTCTCACCAAGCTGTGCCTGAGTAGCATCGGCCATCTGGATTAAGGCATTCTCTTTCTTGTTGAACAGAATTTTGACCCGATGCACATCACCATACACCCCTAGAGAGAAGGCATAGAGGGAAGGGATAGAGGGAAGGGATAGAGGGAAGGGGTAGAGGGAAGGTATAGAGGGAAGGGAGAGAGGGAAGGGAGAGAGGGAAGGGAGAGAGGGAAGGGAGAGAGGGGAGGGAGAGAGGGGAGGGAGAGAGGGAAGGGATAGAGGGAAGGGATAGAGGGAAGGGATAGAGGGAAGGGATAGAGGGAAGGGAGAGAGGGGAGGGAGAGAGGGAAGGGATAGAGGGGAGGGAGAGAGGGAAGGGATAGAGGGAAGGGATAGAGGGAAGGGATAGAGGGGAGGGAGAGAGGGGAGGGAGAGAGGGAAGGGAGAGAGGGAAGGGAGAGAGGGGAGGGAGAGAGGGAAGGGATAGAGGGGAGGGAGAGAGGGAAGGGATAGAGGGAAGGGATAGAGGGAAGGGATAGAGGGAAGGGATAGAGGGAAGGGAGAGAGGGGAGGGAGAGAGGGAAGGGATAGAGGGGAGGGAGAGAGGGAAGGGATAGAGGGGAGGGAGAGAGGGAAGGGATAGAGGGAAGGGATAGAGGGGAGGGAGAGAGGGGAGGGAGAGAGGGAAGGGAGAGAGGGGAGGGAGAGAGGGAAGGGATAGAGGGAAGGGATAGAGGGAAGGGATAGAGGGAAGGGAGAGAGGGGAGGGAGAGAGGGAAGGGATAGAGGGGAGGGAGAGAGGGAAGGGATAGAGGGGAGGGAGAGAGGGAAGGGATAGAGGGAAGGGATAGAGGGAAGGGATAGAGGGAAGGGAGAGAGGGGAGGGAGAGAGGGAAGGGATAGAGGGGAGGGTGAGAGGGAAGGGATAGAGGGAAGGGATAGAGGGAAGGGATAGAGGGAAGGGATAGAGGGAAGGGAGAGAGGGGAGGGAGAGAGGGAAGGGATAGAGGGGAGGGAGAGAGGGAATGGAGAGAGGGGAGGGAGAGAGGGAAGGGATAGAGGGAAGGGAGAGAGGGGAGGGAGAGAGGGAAGGGATAGAGGGAAGGGAGAGAGGGAAGGGATAGAGGGAAGGGAGAGAGGGGAGGGAGAGAGGGAAGGGAGAGAGGGAAGGGATAGAGGGGAGGGAGAGAGGGGAGGGAGAGAGGGAAGGGATAGAGGGAAGGGATAGAGGGGAGGGAGAGAGGGAAGGGATAGAGGGAAGGGAGAGAGGGAAGGGATAGAGGGAAGGGAGAGAGGGGAGGGAGAGAGGGAAGGGAGAGAGGGAAGGGATAGAGGGGAGGGAGAGAGGGAAGGGGTAGAGGGAAGGGATATAGGGAAGGTATAGAGGGAAGGGATAGAGGGAAGGGATAGAGGGAAGGGAGAGAGGGAAGGGAGAGAGGGAAGGGAGAGAGGGAAGGGATAGAGGGGAGGGAGAGAGGGGAGGGAGAGAGGGAAGGGATAGAGGGAAGGGATAGAGGGGAGGGAGAGAGGGAAGGGATAGAGGGAAGGGATAGAGGGAAGGGATAGAGGGAAGGGATAGAGGGAAGGGAGAGAGGGAAGGGATAGAGGGAAGGGATAGAGGGAAGGGATAGAGGGAAGGGATAGAGGGAAGGGATAGAGGGAAGGGATAGAGGGGAGGGATAGAGGGAAGGGATAGAGGGAAGGGAGAGAGGGAAGGGATAGAGGGGAGGGAGAGAGGGAAGGGATAGAGGGAAGGGAGAGAGGGGAGGGATAGAGGGAAGGGATAGAGGGAAGGGAGAGAGGGAAGGGATAGAGGGGAGGGAGAGAGGGAAGGGATAGAGGGATAGAGGGAAGGGAGAGAGGGAAGGGAGAGAGGGGAGGGAGAGAGGGAAGGGATAGAGGGGAGGGAGAGAGGGAATGGAGAGAGGGGAGGGAGAGAGGGAAGGGATAGAGGGAAGGGATAGAGGGAAGGGATAGAGGGAAGGGAGAGAGGGAAGGGAGAGAGGGAAGGGAGAGGGAGGGAGAGAGGGGAGGGATAGAGGGAAGGGATAGAGGGAAGGGATAGAGGGAAGGGAGAGAGGGGAGGGAGAGAGGGAAGGGAGAGAGGGAAGGGATAGAGGGGAGGGAGAGAGGGAAGGGATAGAGGGAAGGGATAGAGGGAAGGGATAGAGGGAAGGGATAGAGGGAAGGGATAGAGGGAAGGGATAGAGGGAAGGGAGAGAGGGGAGGGAGAGAGGGAAGGGATAGAGGGGAGGGAGAGAGGGAAGGGATAGAGGGAAAGGATAGAGGGAAGGGATAGAGGGAAGGGAGAGAGGGGAGGGAGAGAGGGAAGGGATAGAGGGGAGGGAGAGAGGGAAGGGATAGAGGGAAGGGATAGAGGGAAGGGATAGAGGGGAGGGAGAGAGGGAAGGGATAGAGGGAAGGGATAGAGGGAAGGGATAGAGGGGAGGGAGAGAGGGAAGGGATAGAGGGAAGGGATAGAGGGAAGGGATAGAACGAGAGAGTGGGAGGGACAAGAGGAGTGTGAAGTACATACATTATTTCAATACAATTCAAAAGGGGCTTTATTGGCATGGGAAAACAGATGTTTACATTGCCAAAGCCAGACTATTTCCCTTCATTGTATAATGCTGAGAGTTACAGGGAGATAGAAGGATAGAGGTGTGTGAGATGACAAACAGATGCCAGTATCTAAACAGACAGGACAGGAAGTATACTTATCAGCCAATCACAGTTAGCATAAAAGGCACAGTAACCACAGTAACCCCCCCCCCCACACACACAGCTATGCAGTGAATGACAACCAACCCCATTACTAAATGGCCTTACCAAATAGGATGAACAGTCCATGTGGTGATATGCTCTGCAGGGAGAAGAAAGAGGAAATCAGAAAACTGGTCAAGTGCAGGTAATACTGGTGGTGTGGTGATACAGAAACCAACCAAGCATGTACCTTCCCTTTCCCTTGCATCATCATCATACACAGCCAGCCAGCCGCGGCCCTACCAGCCAGCCAGCAGCAGCCCAACCAGCCAGCCAGCAGCAGCCCAACCAGCCAGCCAGCAGCAGCCCAACCAGCCAGCCAGCCGCGGCCCAACCAGCCAGCCAGCCGCGGCCCAGCCTGCCAGCCAGCCGCGGCTCAGCCAGCCAGTCAGCAGGGCCCAGCCAGCCAGCCAGCAGCAGCCCAGCCAGCCAGCAGCGGCCCAGCCTGCCAGCCAGCAGGGCCCAGCCAGCCAGCCAGCAGCGGGCCAGCCCTAATGCTTCTTATCTAGCTGGAGAATCAGATAAGACCCAGCTATTCACCACTACCCAGTCCCAAATCCAACCCTATTACCTATGTAGTGGGCCCTGGGGAAAAGTAGTGCACTGCATAGATAAAAGGGTGGGATTTGGGACACAGCCCAGGTCGTGTCTTATGACATCAACTGCTGCTGACACACATAGAGAACGCAGCTACTAACATGAAACTCCTTAATGATTGCAGCCCAGCAAAGAATCCAACATGATATTTACCAAGAAGTAGACCTAAGTACCATAGATTCTAACATCAGCTTCTATCTGTTCATACGTCATATCCCTTCTCACCAGGTCAGTACCATTTAGTTATCTGGAAAGTGTCCCTTCTCACCAGGTCAGTAACATTTTGTTATCTGGAAAGTGTCCCTTCTCACCAGGTCAGTACCATTTAGTTATCTGGAAAGTGTCCCTTCTCACCAGGTCAGTAACATTTAGTTATCTGGAAAGTGTCCCTTCTCACCAGGTCAGTAACATTTAGTTATCTGGAAAGTGTCCCTTCTCACCAGGTCAGTAACATTTAGTTATCTGGAAAGTGTCCCTTCTCACCAGGTCAGTAACATTTAGTTATCTGGAAAGTGTCCCTTCTCACCAGGTCAGTAACATTTAGTTATCTGGAAAGTGTCCCTTCTCACCAGGTCAGTAACATTTAGTTATCTGGAAAGTGTCCCTTCTCACCAGGTCAGTAACATTTAGTTATCTGGAAAGTGTCCCTTCTCACCAGGTCAGTAACATTTAGTTATCTGGAAAGTGTCCCTTCTCACCAGGTCAGTAACATTTAGTTATCTGGAAAGTGTCCCTTCTCACCAGGTCAGTAACATTTAGTTATCTGGAAAGTGTCCCTTCTCACCAGGTCAGTAACATTTAGTTATCTGGAAAGTGTCCCTTCTCACCAGGTCAGTACCATTTAGTTATCTGGAAAGTGTCCCTTCTCACCAGGTCAGTAACATTTAGTTATCTGGAAAGTGTCCCTTCTCACCAGGTCAGTAACATTTAGTTATCTGGAAAGTGTCCCTTCTCACCAGGTCAGTACCATTTAGTTATCTGGAAAGTGTCCCTTCTCACCAGGTCAGTAACATTTAGTTATCTGGAAAGTGTCCCTTCTCACCAGGTCAGTAACATTTAGTTATCTGGAAAGTGTCCCTTCTCACCAGGTCAGTACCATTTAGTTATCTGGAAAGTGTCCCTTCTCACCAGGTCAGTAACATTTAGTTATCTGGAAAGTGTCCCTTCTCACCAGGTCAGTAACATTTAGTTATCTGGAAAGTGTCCCTTCTCACCAGGTCAGTAACATTTAGTTATCTGGAAAGTGTCCCTTCTCACCAGGTCAGTACCATTTAGTTATCTGGAAAGTGTCCCTTCTCACCAGGTCAGTAACATTTAGTTATCTGGAAAGTGTCCCTTCTCACCAGGTCAGTAACATTTAGTTATCTGGAAAGTGTCCCTTCTCACCAGGTCAGTACCATTTAGTTATCTGGAAAGTGTCCCTTCTCACCAGGTCAGTAACATTTAGTTATCTGGAAAGTGTCCCTTCTCACCAGGTCAGTAACATTTAGTTATCTGGAAAGTGTCCCTTCTCACCAGGTCAGTAACATTTAGTTATCTGGAAAGTGTCCCTTCTCACCAGGTCAGTAACATTTAGTTATCTGGAAAGTGTCCCTTCTCACCAGGTCAGTAACATTTAGTTATCTGGAAAGTGTCCCTTCTCACCAGGTCAGTAATATTTAGTTATCTGGAAAGTGTCCCTTCTCACCAGGTCAGTACCATTTAGTTATCTGGAAAGTGTCCCTTCTCACCAGGTCAGTAACATTTAGTTATCTGGAAAGTGTCCCTTCTCACCAGGTCAGTAACATTTAGTTATCTGGAAAGTGTCCCTTCTCACCAGGTCAGTACCATTTAGTTATCTGGAAAGTGTCCCTTCTCACCAGGTCAGTAACATTTAGTTATCTGGAAAGTGTCCCTTCTCACCAGGTCAGTAACATTTAGTTATCTGGAAAGTGTCCCTTCTCACCAGGTCAGTACCATTTAGTTATCTGGAAAGTGTCCCTTCTCACCAGGTCAGTAACATTTAGTTATCTGGAAAGTGTCCCTTCTCACCAGGTCAGTAACATTTAGTTATCTGGAAAGTGTCCCTTCTCACCAGGTCAGTAACATTTAGTTATCTGGAAAGTGTCCCTTCTCACCAGGTCAGTACCATTTAGTTATCTGGAAAGTGTCCCTTCTCACCAGGTCAGTAACATTTAGTTATCTGGAAAGTGTCCCTTCTCACCAGGTCAGTAACATTTAGTTATCTGGAAAGTGTCCCTTCTCACCAGGTCAGTAACATTTAGTTATCTGGAAAGTGTCCCTTCTCACAAGGTCAGTAACATTTAGTTATCTGGAAAGTGTCCCTTCTCACCAGGTCAGTAACATTTAGTTATCTGGAAAGTGTCCCTTCTCACCAGGTCAGTAACATTTAGTTATCTGGAAAGTGTCCCTTCTCACCAGGTCAGTAACATTTAGTTATCTGGAAAGTGTCCCTTCTCACCAGGTCAGTAACATTTAGTTATCTGGAAAGTGTCCCTTCTCACCAGGTCAGTAACATTTAGTTATCTGGAAAGTGTCCCTTCTCACCAGGTCAGTACCATTTAGTTATCTGGAAAGTGTCCCTTCTCACCAGGTCAGTAACATTTAGTTATCTGGAAAGTGTCCCTTCTCACCAGGTCAGTAACATTTAGTTATCTGGAAAGTGTCCCTTCTCACCAGGTCAGTACCATTTAGTTATCTGGAAAGTGTCCCTTCTCACCAGGTCAGTAACATTTAGTTATCTGGAAAGTGTCCCTTCTCACCAGGTCAGTAACATTTAGTTATCTGGAAAGTGTCCCTTCTCACCAGGTCAGTAACATTTAGTTATCTGGAAAGTGTCCCTTCTCACCAGGTCAGTACCATTTAGTTATCTGGAAAGTGTCCCTTCTCACCAGGTCAGTAACATTTAGTTATCTGGAAAGTGTCCCTTCTCACCAGGTCAGTAACATTTAGTTATCTGGAAAGTGTCCCTTCTCACCAGGTCAGTAACATTTAGTTATCTGGAAAGTGTCCCTTCTCACCAGGTCAGTAACATTTAGTTATCTGGAAAGTGTCCCTTCTCACCAGGTCAGTAACATTTAGTTATCTGGAAAGTGTCCCTTCTCACCAGGTCAGTAATATTTAGTTATCTGGAAAGTGTCCCTTCTCACCAGGTCAGTACCATTTAGTTATCTGGAAAGTGTCCCTTCTCACCAGGTCAGTACCATTTAGTTATCTGGAAAGTGTCCCTTCTCACCAGGTCAGTACCATTTAGTTATCTGGAAAGTGTCCCTTCTCACCAGGTCAGTACCATTTAGTTATCTGGAAAGTGTCCCTTCTCACCAGGTCAGTAACATTTAGTTATCTGGAAAGTGTCCCTTCTCACCAGGTCAGTAACATTTAGTTATCTGGAAAGTGTCCCTTCTCACCAGGTCAGTAACATTTAGTTATCTGGAAAGTGTCCCTTCTCACCAGGTCAGTAACATTTAGTTATCTGGAAAGTGTCCCTTCTCACCAGGTCAGTAACATTTAGTTATCTGGAAAGTGTCCCTTCTCACCAGGTCAGTAACATTTAGTTATCTGGAAAGTGTCCCTTCTCACCAGGTCAGTAACATTTAGTTATCTGGAAAGTGTCCCTTCTCACCAGGTCAGTACCATTTAGTTATCTGGAAAGTGTCCCTTCTCACCAGGTCAGTACCATTTAGTTATCTGGAAAGTGTCCCTTCTCACCAGGTCAGTAACATTTAGTTATCTGGAAAGTGTCCCTTCTCACCAGGTCAGTAACATTTAGTTATCTGGAAAGTGTCCCTTCTCACCAGGTCAGTAACATTTAGTTATCTGGAAAGTGTCCCTTCTCACCAGGTCAGTAACATTTAGTTATCTGGAAAGTGTCCCTTCTCACCAGGTCAGTAACATTTAGTTATCTGGAAAGTGTCCCTTCTCACCAGGTCAGTAATATTTAGTTATCTGGAAAGTGTCCCTTCTCACCAGGTCAGTACCATTTAGTTATCTGGAAAGTGTCCCTTCTCACCAGGTCAGTACCATTTAGTTATCTGGAAAGTGTCCCTTCTCACCAGGTCAGTACCATTTAGTTATCTGGAAAGTGTCCCTTCTCACCAGGTCAGTACCATTTAGTTATCTGGAAAGTGTCCCTTCTCACCAGGTCAGTAACATTTAGTTATCTGGAAAGTGTCCCTTCTCACCAGGTCAGTAACATTTAGTTATCTGGAAAGTGTCCCTTCTCACCAGGTCAGTAACATTTAGTTATCTGGAAAGTGTCCCTTCTCACCAGGTCAGTAACATTTAGTTATCTGGAAAGTGTCCCTTCTCACCAGGTCAGTAACATTTAGTTATCTGGAAAGTGTCCCTTCTCACCAGGTCAGTAACATTTAGTTATCTGGAAAGTGTCCCTTCTCACCAGGTCAGTAACATTTAGTTATCTGGAAAGTGTCCCTTCTCACCAGGTCAGTACCATTTAGTTATCTGGAAAGTGTCCCTTCTCACCAGGTCAGTACCATTTAGTTATCTGGAAAGTGTCCCTTCTCACCAGGTCAGTAACATTTAGTTATCTGGAAAGTGTCCCTTCTCACCAGGTCAGTACCATTTAGTTATCTGGAAAGTGTCCCTTCTCACCAGGTCAGTACCATTTAGTTATCTGGAAAGTGTCCCTTCTCACCAGGTCAGTAACATTTAGTTATCTGGAAAGTGTCCCTTCTCACCAGGTCAGTACCATTTAGTTATCTGGAAAGTGTCCCTTCTCACCAGGTCAGTACCATTTAGTTATCTGGAAAGTGTCCCTTCTCACCAGGTCAGTACCATTTAGTTATCTGGAAAGTGTCCCTTCTCACCAGGTCAGTAACATTTAGTTATCTGGAAAGTGTCCCTTCTCACCAGGTCAGTACCATTTAGTTATCTGGAAAGTGTCCCTTCTCACCAGGTCAGTACCATTTAGTTATCTGGAAAGTGTCCCTTCTCACCAGGTCAGTAACATTTAGTTATCTGGAAAGTGTCCCTTCTCACCAGGTCAGTACCATTTAGTTATCTGGAAAGTGTCCCTTCTCACCAGGTCAGTACCATTTAGTTATCTGGAAAGTGTGGTGTTTTATGTCTGTTTTGGGCGGCTTGGTGTGTGGCATGTTCTGAGAGTTTTGCAGGGGTAGCCTGGTCCCAGATCTGTTGGTTCTATCAAGTCAACATTCCTTGTAATGCCCAAATGTTTAGCTCGCCGTTGAGCAATGGCGTTGAGCAATGGCGTTGAGCAATGGCGTTGAGCAATGGCGTTGAGCAATGGCGTTGAGCAATGGCGTTGAGCAATGGCGTTGAGCAATGGCGTTGAGCAATGGCAAGCACAAACAATAAAGAGGAGTTGAGGGGGTAACAGGTGGGGGGTCACTTACATCAGGGTTGAGGTTGGAGACAAGGAGAACGGCGTGAACAGCGATCGGGGCCATGCCGTGTAGGGTCATCCGTGAGCCGGGCATGGCGAGGGGTCCCAGAGCGCCGGTCATCGTGTGCATGGACAGACCTGGGGGCACGCACGATAGCAGGTCAAAGGGCGGGCCTACTAGAGGAGGGAGGAGGGCCCAGGGTCAGTATGAGGAGAGGAGAGACGGTAGGAGAGGGGAGGGGGAGGAGAGACGTTAGGAGAGAGGAGGGGAGAGCCCAGGATCAGTATGAGGAGGGAGGAGAGACAGTAGGAGAAGGGAGGGGAGGGGGAGAAAAGACGGTAGGAGAGGGGAGGTGAGGGGAGGGGAGGGGGGAGGGGGAGGAGAGACGTTAGAAGAGGGGAGGGGGGAGGGGGAGGAGAGACGTTAGGAGAGGGGAGGGGAGGAAGAGACTGTAGGAGAGGGGAGGTGAGGGGGGAAAAGAGACGGTAGGAGAGGGGGGAGGAGAGACGGTAGGAGAGGGGAGGAGAGGTGAGGGGGGAGGAGAGACGGTAGGAGAGGGGAGGTGAGGGGAGGGGAGGTGAGGGGGGTGTCCCAAATGGCACCCTATTCACTATATAGTACATTTGGGACGCAGTCGGAGAGTGGGAGAAAGATGATGATGATGATGATGGTTGAGATTATGTACTTATAAAAATAGAAACACTAGAACATGATTCCCCAGTCAAGTCAATGGGGCTGAAGATGATTCCCCAGTCAAGTCAATGGGGCTGAAGATGATTCCCCAGTCAAGTCAATGGGGCTGAAGATGATTCCCCAGTCAAGTCAATGGGGCTGAAGATGATTCCCCAGTCAAGTCAATGGGGCTGAAGATGATTCCCCAGTCAAGTCAATGGGGCTGAAGATGATTCCCCAGTCAAGTCAATGGGGCTGAAGATGATTCCCCAGTCAAGTCAATGGGGCTGAAGATGATTCCCCAGTCAAGTCAATGGGGCTGCCGTGGTCTGAGGATGATTCCCCAGTCAAGTCAATGGGGCTGACGCGGTCTGAGGATGATGCCCCAGTCAAGTCAATGGGGCTGCGGTGGTCTGAGGATGATTCCCCAGTCAAGTCAATGGGGCTGCCGCGGTCTGAGGATGATTCCCCAGTCAAGTCAATGGGGCTGCCGTGGTCTGAGGATGATTCCCCAGTCAAGTCAATGGGGCTGCCGTGGTCTGAGGATGATTCCCCAGTCAAGTCAATGGGGCTGCTGCGGTCTGAGGATGATTCCCCAGTCAAGTCAATGGGGCTGCCGTGGTCTGAGGATGATTCCCCAGTCAAGTCAATGGGGCTGCCGCGGTATGAGGATGATTCCCCAGTCAAGTCAATGGGGCTGCCGCGGTCTGAGGATGATTCCCCAGTCAAGTCAATGGGGCTGCCGTGGTCTGAGGATGATTCCCCAGTCAAGTCAATGGGGCTGCCGCGGTATGAGGATGATTCCCCAGTCAAGTCAATGGGGCTGCCGTGGTCTGAGGATGATTCCCCAGTCAAGTCAATGGGGCTGCCGTGGTCTGAGGATGATGCCCCAGTCAAGTCAATGGGGCTGGAGGAGAGTGATAGTGGGGTGGTACCTACCTATATAGGGGGTATGGGGCAGGAGGAGGGTGATACCTACCTATATAGGGGGTATGGGGCTGGAGGAGGGTGATAGTGGGGTGGTACCTACCTATATAGGGGGTATGGGGCTGGAGGAGGGTGTACCTACCTATATAGGGGGTATGGGGCAGGAGGAGGGTGTACCTACCTATATAGGGGGTATGGGGCTGGAGGAGGGTGATAGTGGGGTGGTACCTACCTATATAGGGGGTATGGGGCAGGAGGAGGGTGATACCTACCTATATAGGGGGTATGGTGCTGGAGGAGGGTGATGGTGGGGTGGTACCTCCCTATATAGGGGGTATGGGGCAGGAGGAGGGTGATAGTGGGGTGGTACCTACCTATATAGGGGGTATGGGGCAGGAGGAGGGTGATGGTGGGGTGGTACCTACCTATATAGGGGGTATGGGGCAGGAGGAGGGTGATGGTGGGGTGGTACCTACCTATATAGGGGGTATGGGGCAGGAGGAGGGTGATAGTGGGGTGGTACCTACCTATATAGGGGGTATGGGGCTGGAGGAGGGTGTACCTACCTATATGGGGGGTATGGGGCTGGAGGAGGGTGTACCTACCTATATAGGGGGTATGGGGCAGGAGGAGGGTGATACCTACCTATATAGGGGGTATGGGGCAGTGATAGTGGGGTGGTACCTACCTATATAGGGGGTATGGGGCTGGAGGAGAGTGATAGTGGGGTGGTACCTACCTATATAGGGGGTATGGGGCTGGAGGAGGGTGATACCTAGCTTTATAGGGGGTATAGGGCAGGAGGAGGGTGATAGTGTGGTGGTACCTACCTGCTTGGGGGAACCCAATTGCGGGGCCAAAACCTGCTGCCCCAGCGTAAGGCGAAGAGATGATACCCGGAGCACCTGGAAACACAATAAATCAAATGTATGAAATATAAAGCCCTTTTTACCTCAGCAGTTGTCACAAAGTGCTTAACTTTCCCAAGATCCCAAAGGCCCGACAAAGCAGCATTGGTGGGAAAAGTATCCAATGGTCATACTTGACTAAAAGTAAAGATACCTTAATAGAAAATAACTCAATCAAAAGTGAAAGTCACCCAGTAAAATACTACTTGAGTAAAAGTCTAAAAGTATTGCATTTTAAATATACTGAAGTATCAAAAGTAACAGTCGAAAATATAAATAATTTCAAATTCCTTATATTAATTAAGAAAACCAGATGGCACCAATTTACAGATAACCAGGGACAGACTCCAACACAACATAATTTACAAATTACGCATGTGTGATTAGTGAGTCCTCTAGATCAGAGGCAGTAGGGACGACCAGGGATGTTCTCTGTTTAGTGAGTCCTCCAGATCAGAGGCAGTAGGGACGACCAGGGATGTTCTCTGTTTAGTGAGTCCTCCAGATCAGAGGAAGTAGGGACGACCAGGGATGTTCTCTGTTTAGTGAGTCCTCCAGATCAGAGGCAGTAGGGACGACCAGGGATGTTCTCTGTTTAGTGAGTCCTCCAGATCAGAGGAAGTAGGGACGACCAGGGATGTTCTCTGTTTAGTGAGTCCTCCAGATCAGAGGCAGTAGGGACGACCAGGGATGTTCTCTGTTTAGTGAGTCCTCCAGATCAGAGGAAGTAGGGACGACCAGGGATGTTCTCTGTTTAGTGAGTCCTCCA
This sequence comes from Oncorhynchus mykiss, assembly GCF_057628025.1. NCBI lineage: Eukaryota > Metazoa > Chordata > Actinopteri > Salmoniformes > Salmonidae > Oncorhynchus > Oncorhynchus mykiss. The sequence continues at coordinate 4,107,036 of NC_143033.1, read as the reverse complement.
GATCAGAGGCAGTAGGGACGACCAGGGATGTTCTCTGTTTAGTGAGTCCTCCAGATCAGAGACAGTAGGGATGACCAGGGATGTTCTCTGTTTAGTGAGTCCTCCAGATCAGAGGCAGTAGGGATGACCAGGGATGTTCTCTGTTTAGTGAGTCCTCCAGATCAGAGGCAGTAGGGATGACCAGGGATGTTCTCTGTTTAGTGAGTCCTCCAGATCAGAGGCAGTAGGGATGACCAGGGATGTTCTCTGTTTAGTGAGTCCTCCAGATCAGAGGCAGTAGGGACGACCAGGGATGTTCTCTGTTTAGTGAGTCCACCAGATCAGAGGCAGTAGGGACGACCAGGGATGTTCTCTGTTTAGTGAGTCCTCCAGATCAGAGACAGTAGGGATGACCAGGGATGTTCTCTGTTTAGTGAGTCCTCCAGATCAGAGGCAGTAGGGATGACCAGGGATGTTCTCTGTTTAGTGAGTCCTCCAGATCAGAGGCAGTAGGGATGACCAGGGATGTTCTCTGTTTAGTGAGTCCTCCAGATCAGAGGCAGTAGGGATGACCAGGGATGTTCTCTGTTTAGTGAGTCCTCCAGATCAGAGACAGTAGGGATGACCAGGGATGTTCTCTGTTTAGTGAGTCCTCCAGATCAGAGGCAGTAATGACGACCAGGGATGTTCTCTGTTTAGTGAGTCCGCCAGATCAGAGGCAGTAGGGATGACCAGGGATGTTCTCTGTTTAGTGAGTCCTCCAGATCAGAGGAAGTAGGGATGACCAGGGATGTTCTCTGTTTAGTGAGTCCTCCAGATCAGAGGAAGTAGGGATGACCAGGGATGTTCTCTGTTTAGTGAGTCCTCCAGATCAGAGGAAGTAGGGATGACCAGGGATGTTCTCTGTTTAGTGAGTCCTCCAGATCAGAGGCAGTAGGGATGACCAGGGATGTTCTCTGTTTAGTGAGTCCGCCAGATCAGAGGCAGTAGGGATGACCAGGGATGTTCTCTGTTTAGTGAGTCCTCCAGATCAGAGGCAGTAGGGATGACCAGGGATGTTCTCTGTTTAGTGAGTCCTCCAGATCAGAGGAAGTAGGGACGACCAGGGATGTTCTCTGTTTAGTGAGTCCTCCAGATCAGAGGCAGTAGGGACGACCAGGGATGTTCTCTGTTTAGTGAGTCCACCAGATCAGATGCAGTAGGGATGACCAGGGATGTTCTCTGTTTAGTGAGTCTTCCAGATTAGAGGCAGTAGGGATGACCAGGGATGTTCTCTGTTTAGTGAGTCCTCCAGATCAGAGGCAGTAGGGATGACCAGGGATGTTCTCTGTTTAGTGAGTCCTCCAGATCAGAGGCAGTAGGGATGACCAGGGATGTTCTCTGTTTAGTGAGTCCTCCAGATCAGAGGTAGTAGGGATGACCAGGGATGTTCTCTGTTTAGTGAGTCCGCCAGATCAGAGGCAGTAGGGATGTTCTCTGTTTAGTGAGTCCTCCAGATCAGAGGCAGTAGGGATGACCAGGAATGTTCTCTGTTTAGTGAGTCCTCCAGATCAGAGGCAGTAGGGGGGATGTTGTCTTGTTAAGTGTGTGAATTGGAACCTTGTCCAATTTTTTAATTCAAGGCCCCTACAAACAGTAGACTATTCCATATGGTACACGTTGCTCACAAAGCAATCCCAAAAGGGGACACCGCTTTTCAATTTCCTCATTGTGGGGGGGGGGGGTTGTTGTTGGGGCTGCCAATACAGGAAATTAAATGTTGGAAGGTTTACAGTTCATTAAAGAAGAGGAATGTTCGCAAGCTCAATCCCTACAAGCATTCCTTCCTCCCAAATGGGACCCTATTCCCTAAATAGTGCACTATATTGGGCATACGGTGCAATTTGGGACGCAGAGTCTCTTCTCTTGTTACACTACAGAACCAACCAGTTTCGTGACAGCAGAGAGCTAGGTGTGATAAGGGTTCAACCTGTGCTCTATTTGCTATTTAGTGCAGTTTTAACCAAACTCTTATTCACAAAACAAAAAAATGGTTTTAAATGAAATATTAGCTTTTGTCTGGAGCCAAAAAAAGACAGAAAATTCAAAAGTGAATTTGACGTTATGCACTAACAAGGTTTTTCAGCATAAGCAGATTGACTACTGCTAGAGATGTTTACGGGTGTGACAAGTAGTCTGACATAATGAGTATGAGAACGGATATGGGAAAATCACCAAGATAGCGCCGACAGATAGGACAGCCGTTGCTTCTAGCTCCTAGGCAATAGCTGTTACATTATTAGCACAGAAATTCAGAGTCATGAGTCATGAGGCACGCGCACACCACCCACCGCTTCCAAGTATGCACAGTAACTCGCTAATGTTCAGTCTCTGGATAATAAAATTGACGAGCTCAGGGCGAGGATTTCCTTCCAGAGAGACATCAGGGACTGTAACATACTCTGTTTCACGGAAACATGGCTCTCCCGGAATATACTGTCTGAGTCCGTACAGCCAGTTGGGTTCTCAGTTCATCGCGCAGACAGGAATAAATGTCTCTCCTTGAAGAAGAAGGGTATGATGAACTCTTCATGGTGTGATTGTGATAACATACAGGAACTCAAGTCCTTTTGTTCACCCGACCTAGAATACCTCACAATCAAATGCCGACCGTATTACCTCCCAAGAGAATTCTCTTCGGTTATAGTCACAGCCGTGTATATTCCCCCTCAAGCCAGATACCAAGAGGCCCCTCAAAGACCCTCACTGGACTTTATGCAAACTGGAAGCCATTTATCCTGAGGCCACATTTATTGTAGCTGGGGATTTTAACAAAGCAAATTTGAAGAAAACCCTACCGAAGTTCTATCAACACATTGACTGTAGTACTCGTGCTGCTAAAACACTCGACTACTAACCACTAGGCTACCTGCCGCCTCTACACTCTAACCACTAGGCTACCTGCCGCCTCTACACTCTAACCACTAGGCTACCTGCCTCCTCTACACTCTAACCACTAGGCTACCTGCCTCCTCTACACTCTAACCACTAGGCTACCCTGCCGCCTCTACACTCTAACCACTAGGCTACCTGCCACCCCTACACTCTAACCACTAGACTACCTGCCTCCTCTACACTCTAACCACTAGGCTACCCTGCCGCCTCTACACTCTAACCACTAGGCTACCTGCCACCCCTACACTCTAACCACTAGGCTACCTGCCACCCCTACACTCTAACCACTAGACTACCTGCCTCCTCTACACTCTAACCACTAGGCTACCCTGCCGCCTCTACACTCTAACCACTAGGCTACCTGCCACCCCTACACTCTAACCACTAGGCTACCTGCCACCCCTACACTCTAACCACTAGGCTACCTGCCTCCTCTACACTCTAACCACTAGGCTACCTGCCTCCTCTACACTCTAACCACTAGGCTACCTGCCGCCTCTACACTCTAACCACTAGGCTACCTCTACACTCTAACCACTAGGCTACCTGCCACCTCTACACTCTAACCACTAGGCTACCCTGCCGCCTCTACACTCTAACCACTAGGCTACCTGCCACCCCTACACTCTAACCACTAGACTACCTGCCTCCTCTACACTCTAACCACTAGGCTACCCTGCCGCCTCTACACTCTAACCACTAGGCTACCTGCCACCCCTACACTCTAACCACTAGGCTACCTGCCACCCCTACACTCTAACCACTAGACTACCTGCCTCCTCTACACTCTAACCACTAGGCTACCCTGCCGCCTCTACACTCTAACCACTAGGCTACCTGCCACCTCTACACTCTAACCACTAGGCTACCTGCCTCCTCTACACTCTAACCACTAGGCTACCTGCCTCCTCTACACTCTAACCACTAGGCTACCTGCCTCCTCAACACTCTAACCACCAGGCTACCTGCCGCCTCTACACTCTAACCACTAGGCTACCTGCCACCTCTACACTCTAAACACTAGGCTACCTGCCACCTCTACACTCTAACCACTAGGCTACCTGCCTCCTCTACACTCTAACCACTAGGCTACCTGCCGCCTCTACACTCTAACCACTAGGCTACCTGCCGCCTCTACACTCTAACCACTAGGCTACCTCTACACTCTAACCACTATGTTACCTGCCTCCTCTACACTCTAACCACTAGGCTACCTGCCGCCTCTACACTCTAACCACTAGGCTACCTGCCTCCTCTACACTCTAACCACTAGGCTACCTGCAGCCTCTACACTCTAACCACTAGGCTACCTGCCTCCTCTACACTCTAACCACTAGGCTACCTGCCACCTCTACACTCTAACCACTAGGCTACCCTGCCGCCTCTACACTCTAACCACTAGGCTACCTGCCACCCCTACACTCTAACCACTAGACTACCTGCCTCCTCTACACTCTAACCACTAGGCTACCCTGCCGCCTCTACACTCTAACCACTAGGCTACCTGCCACCCCTACACTCTAACCACTAGGCTACCTGCCACCCCTACACTCTAACCACTAGACTACCTGCCTCCTCTACACTCTAACCACTAGGCTACCCTGCCGCCTCTACACTCTAACCACTAGGCTACCTGCCACCCCTACACTCTAACCACTAGGCTACCTGCCACCCCTACACTCTAACCACTAGGCTACCTGCCTCCTCTACACTCTAACCACTAGGCTACCTGCCTCCTCTACACTCTAACCACTAGGCTACCTGCCTCCTCTACACTCTAACCACTAGGCTACCTGCCTCCTCTACACTCTAACCACAAGACTACCTGCCACCTCTACACTCTAACCACTAGGCTACCTGCCACCCCTACACTCTAACCACTAGGCTACCTGCCACCCCTACACTCTAACCACTAGGCTACCTGCCACCTCTACACTCTAACCACTAGACTACCTGCCACCCCTACACTCTAACCACTAGGCTACCCTGCCGCCTCTACACTCTAACCACTAGGCTACCTGCCTCCTCTACACTCTAACCACTAGGCTACCCTGCCGCCTCTACACTCTAACCACTAGTCTACCTGCCTCCTCTACACTCTAACCACTAGGCTACCCTGCCGCCTCTACACTCTAACCACTAGTCTACCTGCCTCCTCTACACTCTAACCACTAGGCTACCCTGCCGCCTCTACACTCTAACCACTAGGCTACCCTGCCGCCTCTACACTCTAACCACTAGGCTACCTGCCTCCTCTACACTCTAACCACTAGTCTACCTGCCGCCTCTACACTCTAACCACTAGGCTACCTGCCGCCTCTACACTCTAACCACTAGGCTACCTGCCTCCTCTACACTCTAACCACTAGGCTACCCTACCACCTCTACACTCTAACCACTAGGCTACCTGCCACCTCTACACTCTAACCACTAGGCTACCTGCCACCTCTACACTCTAACCACTAGGCTACCTGCCTCCTCTACACTCTACCCACTAGGCTACCTGCCTCCTCTACACTCTAACCACTAGGCTACCTGCCGCCTCTACACTCTAACCACTAGGCTACCTGCCTCCTCTACACTCTAACCACTAGGCTACCTGCCGCCTCTACACTCTAACCACTAGGCTACCTGCCTCCTCTACACTCTAACCACTAGGCTACCTGCCACCCCTACACTCTAACCACTAGGCTACCTCTACACTCTAACCACTAGGCTACCTGCCTCCTCTACACTCTAACCACTAGGCTACCCTGCCTCCTCTACTCTAACCACTAGGCTACCTGCCTCCTCTACACTCTAACCACTAGGCTACCCTACCACCTCTACACTCTAAACACTAGGCTACCTGCCTCCTCTACACTCTGACCACTAGGCTACCCTACCACCTCTACACTCTAACCACTAGGCTACCTGCCTCCTCTACACTCTAACCACTAGGCTACCCTACCAGCTCTACACTCTAAACACTAGGCTACCTGCCTCCTCTACACTCTGACCACTAGGCTACCCTACCACCTCTACACTCTAACCACTAAGCTACCTGCCGCCCCTACACTCTAACCACTAGGCTACCTGCCACCTCTACACTCTAACCACTAGGCTACCTGCCTCCTCTACACTCTAACCACTAGGCTACCTGCCACCTCTACACTCTAACCACTAGGCTACCTGCCACCTCTACACTCTAACCACTAGGCTACCTGCCACCTCTACACTCTAACCACTAGGCTACCTGCCACCTCTGCACTCTAACCACTAGGCTACCCTACCACCTCTACACTCTAACCACTAAGCTACCTGCCGCCCCTACACTCTAACCACTAGGCTACCTGCCACCTCTACACTCTAACCACTAGACTACCTGCCACCCCTACACTCTAACCACTAGGCTACCCTGCCGCCTCTACACTCTAACCACTAGGCTACCTGCCTCCTCTACACTCTAACCACTAGGCTACCCTGCCGCCTCTACACTCTAACCACTAGTCTACCTGCCTCCTCTACACTCTAACCACTAGGCTACCCTGCCGCCTCTACACTCTAACCACTAGTCTACCTGCCTCCTCTACACTCTAACCACTAGGCTACCCTACCACCTCTACACTCTAAACACTAGGCTACCTGCCTCCTCTACACTCTGACCACTAGGCTACCCTACCACCTCTACACTCTAACCACTAAGCTACCTGCCGCCCCTACACTCTAACCACTAGGCTACCTGCCACCTCTACACTCTAACCACTAGGCTACCTGCCTCCTCTACACTCTAACCACTAGGCTACCTGCCACCTCTACACTCTAACCACTAGGCTACCTGCCACCTCTACACTCTAACCACTAGGCTACCTGCCACCTCTACACTCTAACCACTAGGCTACCTGCCACCTCTACACTCTAACCACTAAGCTACCTGCCGCCCCTACACTCTAACCACTAGGCTACCTGCCACCTCTACACTCTAACCACTAGGCTACCTGCCTCCTCTACACTCTAACCACTAGGCTACCTGCCACCTCTACACTCTAACCACTAGGCTACCTGCCAACTCTACACTCTAACCACTAGGCTACCTGCCACCTCTACACTCTAACCACTAGGCTACCTGCCACCTCTGCACTCTAACCACTAGGCTACCCTACCACCTCTACACTCTAACCACTAAGCTACCTGCCGCCCCTACACTCTAACCACTAGGCTACCTGCCACCTCTACACTCTAACCACTAGGCTACCTGCCACCTCTACACTCTAACCACTAGTCTACCTGCCTCCTCTACACTCTAACCACTAGTCTACCTGCCTCCTCTACACTCTAACCACTAGGCTACCTGCCACCTCTACACTCTAACCACTAGGCTACCTGCCACCTCTACACTCTAACCACTAGGCTACCTGCCACCTCTACACTCTAACCACTAGGCTACCTGCCACCTCTACCCTCTAACCACTAGGCTACCTGCCGCCTCTACGCTCTAACCACTAGGCTACCTGCCGCCCCTACACTCTAACCACTAGGCTACCTGCCGCCTCTACACTCTAACCACTAGGCTACCTGCCGCCTCTACACTCTAACCACTAGGCTACCTGCCACCTCTACACTCTAACCACTAGGCTACCTGCCACCTCTACACTCTAACCACTAGGCTACCTGCCTCCTCTACACTCTAACCACTAGTCTACCTGCCTCCTCTACACTCTAACCACTAGTCTACCTGCCTCCTCTACACTCTAACCACTAGTCTACCTGCCTCCTCTACACTCTAACCACTAGGCTACCTGCCACCCCGTGCCTAATTGGTTTATTAATACATGTTCAAGTTCACAAATGCTCACTCTCCTCAAACAATAGCATGGTATTCTTTCACTGTAATAGTTACTGTAAATTGGACAGTGCAGTTAGATTAACAAGAATGTAATCCCATATCAGACATTTCTATGTCCTGGGAAATGTTCTTGTTACTTACAACCTCATGCCGGTCCTGTAGAGGTTAATAATGTTGACGTATTTTGCATTACTCATATGTATATACTGTATTTTATACTATTTTACACTATCTACTGTATCTCAGTCTATGCTGCTCTGACATTACTCATCTCATATGTATATACTGTATTCTATACTATCTACTGTATCTCAGTCTATGCCGCTCTGACATTGCTCACTCATATATTTATATTTTAATTCCATTCCTTTACCTTAGATTGGTGTGTATTGGTGTGAATTGTTGTGAAATTGTTGGATATTACTTGTTAGATATTACTGCACTGTTGGAGCTAGAAACACAAGCATTTCACTACACCCGCAATAACAGCTGCTAAACATATGTATGTGACAAATAACATTTGATTTGATTTGTAATGCAATCATTTATTTTATAAAGTTATTAAATAATAAGTTATTTGATATTGGCTTCTCATGACCATTCTTAGTCAGCTAAACGCATAATAATTGATTGGTTTTACAATAATGTTAAATGAAGTCAGATAAACATTTTAATAGGCAGGTCGCATGTGAGGTATATATAATATAATATATGATACATTTTACCCCACTACATTACCTAAGGGACAAGCTTATCCGAATTAGTCAACACAAATTGATTAAAAAAAAACACAACCTGTGTTTTCAAACCATCATTCATTCACTGACATCACAGTGGCACAAGTAACGTTCAGATTAGAGCGGTTTATATGTTGATGACCACTTATTGGGTGGGTTGTGAATGAGCCAGAGGTGAGAAACAGGCAGGAAGTGGAGGGGACAGACAGGATGTGGAGGGGACAGACAGGAAGTGGAGGGCATTAACCATAGAGGTCGATAGAGGACTCTTCGTCGCATCTTTGCCATATTGGTTTCTGTGACCGCACGGTCAGATCCATTGAGGGCTTTCTCCATTTTAAAGTAGTCCATTTCTTCTTCTACTTCTATGAATTTATTGTAGGGGACAGACAGGAAGTGGAGTGGGACAGAGAGGACGTGGAAGGCGCAGACAGGAAGTGGGGGGGGGGGGCAGACAGGAAGTGGCGGAGTCAGACAGGAAGTGGTGAATATGACAGGAAGTGAAGGGGGCAGACAGGATGTGGAGGGGACTGTTTGAATTGTGGCTAACTGTGATGTGTTTTCCTATCGGAAATGCTAAGTGTTGAAATGCTAAGTGTTGAAATGCTAAGTGTTGAAATGCTAAGTGTTGAAATGCTAACTGTTGAAATGCTAACTGTTGAAATGCTAACTGTTGAAATGCTAACTGTTGAAATGCTAACTGTTCCTGGTCTCAGTAATAAGCGTCGTTGGTCTCACCGAAGGCGGCAGTCAAGGCAGGGTCCATGGTAGGTTGTCCATCTCCAGAGGGAAGATCCAGGCGGGTGAAATCTCGGCTTTTGTCATTGTTGTATTTCACATTCAGACTGGTCAGCTTGGAGAACTCCACACGCAGAGTGCAGCATGCGTTATAGATGTTCTGGCCATCTAAAGTCTAGAGAGAGAGAAAGAGAGAGAGAGAAAGAGAGAGAGAGGGGGTGTTAGATCAACAAATAGATTGGACAGACATTCATTATATATACAAAATAGTACATTTCAGGATAATTGGCACATAAACATGTCTGAGTATCTCTCTTGGTGACCACTTTAAACATCTCTGAGTATCTCTCTGAATGACCACCTTAAACATGTTTGAGTATCTCTCTTGGTGACCACTATAAACATCTCTGAGTATCTCTCTTGGTGACCACCTTAAACATGTCTGAGTATCTCTCTTGGTGACCACCATAAACATCTCTGAGTACCTCTCTGAGTGACCACCATAAACATCTCTGAGTATCTCTCTGCTCTGAGTGACCACCTTAAACATGTTTGAGTATCTCTCTTGGTGACCACCATAAACATCTCTGAGTATCTCTCTTGGTGACCACTATAAACATGTCTGGGTATCTCTCTTGGTGACCACCATAAACATGTTTGAGTATCTCTCTTGGTGACCACCATAAACATGTCTGAGTATCTCTCTTGGTGACCACCATAAACATCTCTGAGTATCTCTCAGAGTGACCACCATAAACATGTTTGAGTATCTCTCTTGGTGACCACCATAAACATGTCTGAGTATCTCTCTTGGTGACCACCATAAACATGTCTGAGTATCTCTCTTGGTGACCACCATAAACATGTTTGAGTATCTCTCTTGGTGACCACCATAAACATGTCTGAGTATCTCTCTTGGTGACCACCATAAACATGTCTGAGTATCTCTCTTGGTGACCACCATAAACATGTCTGAGTATCTCTCAGAGTGACCACCATAAACATGTTTGAGTATCTCTCTTGGTGACCACCATAAACATGTTTGAGTATCTCTCTTGGTGACCACCATAAACATGTTTGAGTATCTCTCTTGGTGACCACCATAAACATCTCTGAGTATCTCTCTTGGTGACCACCATAAACATGTCTGAGTATCTCTCTTGGTGACCACTATAATCATCTCTGAGTATCTCTCTTGGTGACCACCATAAACATGTCTGAGTATCTCTCTTGGTGACCACTATAATCATCTCTGAGTATCTCTCTTGGTGACCACCATAAACATGTTTGAGTATCTCTCTTGGTGACCACCTTAAACATGTCTGAGTATCTCTCTTGGTGACCACCATAAACATGTCTGAGTATCTCTCTTGGTGACCACCATAAACATCTCTGAGTATCTCTCAGAGTGACCACCATAAACATGTTTGAGTATCTCTCTTGGTGACCACCATAAACATGTCTGAGTATCTCTCTTGGTGACCACCATAAACATGTCTGAGTATCTCTCAGAGTGACCACCATAAACATGTTTGAGTATCTCTCTTGGTGACCACCATAAACATGTCTGAGTATCTCTCAGAGTGACCACCATAAACATGTTTGAGTATCTCTCTTGGTGACCACCATAAACATGTTTGAGTATCTCTCTTGGTGACCACCATAAACATGTCTGAGTATCTCTCTTGGTGACCACCATAAACATGTTTGAGTATCTCTCTTGGTGACCACCATAAACATGTCTGAGTATCTCTCAGAGTGACCACCATAAACATGTTTGAGTATCTCTCTTGGTGACCACCATAAACATGTTTGAGTATCTCTCTTGGTGACCACCATAAACATGTCTGAGTATCTCTCTTGGTGACCACCATAAACATGTCTGAGTATCTCTCTGAGTGACCACCATAAACATCTCTGAGTATCTCTCTTGGTGACCACCATAAACATCTCTGAGTATCTCTCTTGGTGACCACCATAAACATGTCTGAGTATCTCTCTTGGTGACCATCACACAGGGTCCCAGTGAAGAATGAAGTGCATCATTATAGTCTAGTGCAGAGGAAAAAACTACTCCCATCATCAGAAAACCACAGTGTTTTACAGTAATGACAGAATATGTGTCACTACAGTTACTGTACCACTCAACAGGCTCCTCCGTAGATTAGCAGTTAATGTACCACTCAGAGAATATAGAACATCAAGCTCCTCCATAGAGCAGCCGTTAGAGTTAGGTTACTGATTCAAAGTGACAGGGTTTGATTAACAAATGGCATCCCATTCCCTACAAAGTGCACTACTTTTAACCAAATCAAATCACATTATATTTGTCACATGCGCTGAATACAACTGGTGTAGACATACCGTGAAATGATTACGAGCCCTTCCCAATGATGCAGAATACAAATAATAATACGAATAAAATAGTACCACTAGGAGTAAAATAGAATGAATGGAGCTATATACAGGAAGTACTAGATCAATGTGGAGCTATATACAGGAAGTACTAGATCAATGTGGAGCTATATACAGGGAGTACCAGTACCAGATCAATGTAGAGCTATATACAGGGAGTACCAGTACCAGATCAATGTAGAGCTATATACAGGGAGTACCAGTACCAGATCAATGTGGAGCTATATACAGGAAGTACCAGATCAATGTGGAGCTATATACAGGAAGTACTAGATCAATGTGGAGCTATATACAGGGAGTACCAGTACCAGATCAATGTAGAGCTATATACAGGGAGTACCAGTACCAGATCAATGTGGAGCTATATACAGGAAGTACCAGATCAATGTGGAGCTATATACAGGAAGTACCAGTACCAGATCAATGTGCTGCTATATACAGTGAGTACCAGTACCAGATCAATGTGGAGCTATATACAGGAAGTACCAGATCAATGTAAAGCTATATACAGGAAGTACCAGATCAATGTGGAGCTATATACAGGGAGTACCAGTACCAGATCAATGTAGAGCTATATACAGGGAGTACCAGTACCAGATCAATGTGGAGCTATATACAGGAAGTACCAGATCAATGTGGAGCTATATACAGGAAGTACCAGTACCAGATCAATGTGCTGCTATATACAGGGAGTACCAGTACCAGATCAATGTGGAGCTATATACAGGAAGTACCAGATCAATGTGGAGCTATATACAGGGAGTACCAGTACCAGATCAATGTAGAGCTATATACAGGAAGTACCAGATCAATGTGGAGCTATATACAGGAAGTACCAGTACCAGATCAATGTGCTGCTATATACAGGGAGTACCAGTACCAGATCAATGTGGAGCTAGGTACAGGAAGTACCAGATCAATGTGGAGCTATATACAGGGAGTACCAGTACCAGATCAATGTGGAGCTATATACAGGAAGTACCAGATCAATGTGGAGCTATATACAGGGAGTACCAGTACCAGATCAATGTGGAGCTATATACAGGAAGTACCAGATCAATGTGGAGCTATATACAGGAAGTACCAGTACCAGATCAATGTGCTGCTATATACAGGGAGTACCAGTACCAGATCAATGTGGAGCTATATACAGGGAGTACCAGTACCAGATCAATGTGGAGCTATATACAGGAAGTACCAGATCAATGTGGAGCTATATACAGGGAGTACCAGTACCAGATCAATGTGGAGCTATATACAGTGAGTACCAGATCAATGTGGAGCTATATACAGGAAGTACCAGTACCAGATCAATGTGGAGCTATATACAGGAAGTACCAGTACCAGATCAATGTGGAGCTATATACAGTGAGTACCAGATCAATGTGGAGCTATATACAGTGAGTACCAGTACCAGATCAATGTGGAGCTATATACAGTGAGTACCAGATCAATGTGGAGCTATATACAGGAAGTACCAGTACCAGATCAATGTGGAGCTATATACAGTGAGTACCAGTACCAGATCAATGTGGAGCTATATACAGGGAGTACCAGATCAATGTGGAGCTATATACAGGGAGTACCAGATCAATGTGCTGCTATATACAGGAAGTACTAGATCAATGTGGAGCTATATACAGGAAGTACTAGATCAATGTGCTGCTATATACAGGGAGTACTAGATCAATGTGGAGCTATATACAGGAAGTACTAGATCAATGTGCTGCTATATACAGGAAGTACTAGATCAATGTGGAGCTATATACAGGAAGTACTAGATCAATGTGGAGCTATATACAGGAAGTACTAGATCAATGTGGAGCTATATACAGGAAGTACTAGATCAATGTGCTGCTATATACAGGGAGTACCAGTACCAGATCAATGTGGAGCTATATACAGTTATATTCCTGTCACGAGTCCGACCGAGGGTGGCTACCCTTCCCGGTCGGGTGGCGCTCGGCGGTCGTCGTCGCCGGCCTAGTAGCTGCCACTGATTGTCTTTCCTCCCCCTCCTGTTTCTTTGTGCGGGATTGATTATTGTGACCTTCGGGTTATGCAGTAGAGGAATGTGTTTGTTCCTGGTCGTGTATTCTGCTGTACTGTTTTCGTCCCCCCGTGTTTGGGGCATTTGGTTTTGAGCACCCAGTGTTGCGTGAGTGCATTCCTGCGTCTGACTTCACACCCACGACACCCGGAGCGTTACAGAATCCCGCACCATATTGGAGTCAGCAGGAGCAGCAGCCAACCCTCTCCCATCGATGGAGGAACGGGTTCTCCACCACACCACCGTCCTCCATCGGATCGGCGATGGATCAAATGGACCGATGGGAGAGGAGTGGTCTCCTCTCTCCACCCCCGGCTCCGGACTCCCCATCTCCCGACTCCAGCACCCTCCGTCTGACGCTCCCGAGGGCTTATGATGGAGCGGCGGCGGGTTGCCAGGGGTTTCTGCTTCAGCTGGAGCTATACCTGGCCACCGTCAGACCCACTCCCTCAGGAGCAGAGAGGGTGAGTGTCCTCATCTCCTGCCTCACGGGTCGTGCTCTGGAGTGGGCGAACGCAGTCTGGAATCAGAATCAGCCCAGACTAAGCGAACGAGTTTTCCCGCCGCTTCCGTGCCGTGTTTGACCACCCTCCAGAGGGCCGAGCGGCGGGAGAATGACTATTTCATCTCAGGCAGGAGAAGAGGAGCGCTCAGCATTACGCGCTGGAGTTCTGGACCTTGGCAGCAGGATCTGGGTGGAACGACAGGGCCCTTATCGACCACCACAGGTGTAGTCTCCGGGAGGACGTCCGCAGGGAGCTAGCGTGTCGGGACACGGCTCTTTCCCTGGATGAGCTAATCGATATGTCCATCCGATTGGGCAATCTACTGGCTGACCGTGGGCATTCGGAGAGGGTCCTGTATGTTCCACCACCCAGCCCCTCCGCCCCCATTCCGATGGAGTTGGGAGGGGCCGTGCCGAGGGGTACCGGAGGAGGAGGCCTTCACTGCACCAACTGTGTCTCCCCTTCCCGGTCGGGTGGCGCTCGGCGCTCGTCGTCACCGGCCTATTAGCTGCCACTGATTGTCTTTCCTCCCCCTCCTTGTATGTTTATTGTTAGCACCTGTTAGTGAGTCATTAGTTGGCCTTTATTAGACTTTTTTATCCTGTTCCTTTGTGCGGGATTAATTATTGTACCCTTCGGTTATGTAGGAGAGGAACGTGTTTGTTCCTGGTCGTGTATTCTACTGTACTGTTTTCTTCCCCCGTGTTTGGGGCATTTGGTTTTGAGCACCCAGTGTTGCGTGAGTGCATTAAATAGCACAGTATTGCAGGAAACTCTCTGTTTCCTGCGTCTGACTCCACACCCACGACACCCGGAGCGTTACAATTCCGCTCAACACAGGATAGACACATGTTCACACTCCCTTAAATCGTTTGGAGAAAATATCCTTTCTATTTTATTCAGCTTTGTTCAATTTTATTCTTCATAATATAAAATAATACCTTGGAATTCTAAGCAAATCTTGTCTGCTAAATGAACTAGTGTAGCCCACAGCCATTTGGCAGAGCCAGATCAGGACCTAACATGAGGACAACTCAGAGGATGTAGCCCACAGCCATATGGCAGAGCCAGATCAGGACCTAACATGAGGACAACTCAGAGGATGTAGCCCACAGCCATATGGCAGAGCCAGATCAGGACCTAACATGAGGACAACTCAGAGGATGTAGCCCACAGCCATATGGCAGAGCCAGATCAGGACCTAACATGAGGACAACTCAGAGTATGTAGCCCACAGCCATATGGCAGAGCCAGATCAGGGCCTAACATAAGGACAACTCAGAGGATGTAGCCCACAGCCATATGGCAGAGCCAGATCAGGACCTAACATGAGGACAACTCAGAGGATGTAGCCCACAGCCATATGGCAGAGCCAGATCAGGGCCTAACATAAGGACAACTCAGAGGATGTAGCCCACAGCCATATGGCAGAGCCAGATCAGGACCTAACATGAGGACAACTCAGAGGATGTAGCCCACAGCCATATGGCAGAGCCAGATCAGGGCCTAACATAAGGACAACTCAGAGTATGTAGCCCACAGCCATATGGCAGAGCCAGATCAGGGCCTAACATAAGGACAACTCAGAGTATGTAGCCCACAGCCATATGGCAGAGCCAGATCAGGGCCTAACATAAGGACAACTCAGAGTATGTAGCCCACAGCCATATGGCAGAGCCAGATCAGGACCTAACATGAGGACAACTCAGAGGATGTAGCCCACAGCCATATGGCAGAGCCAGATCAGGGCCTAACATAAGGACAACTCAGAGTATGTAGCCCACAGCCATATGGCAGAGCCAGATCAGGGCCTAACATAAGGACAACTCAGAGTATGTAGCCCACAGCCATATGGCAGAGCCAGATCAGGACCTAACATGAGGACAACTCAGAGGATGTAGCCCACAGCCATATGGCAGAGCCAGATCAGGGCCTAACATGAGGACAACTCAGAGTATATTATTCTGTTCTTCTGAAAGAGACTACATTTTCTTCATATCATGTTTCTTTAGACCTGTCTAAAATAAATAATGGATTTATTGTGAAGGTGGAGGCTATATTACATGGATTTATTGTGAAGGTGGAGACTATATTACATGGATTTATTGTGAAGGTGGAGACTATATTACATGGATTTATTGTGATGGTGTAGACTATATTACATGGATTCATTGTGAAGGTGTAGACTATATTACATGGATTTATTGTGATGGTGTAGACTATATTACATGGATTTATTGTGAAGGTGGAGGCTATATTACATGGATTTATTGTGAAGGTGTAGACTATATTACATGGATTTATTGTGATGGTGTAGACTATATTACATGGGTTTATTGTGAAGGTGGAGACTATATTACATGGATTTATTGTGAAGGTGGAGACTATATTACATGGATTTATTGTGAAGGTGGAGGCTATATTACATGGATTTATTGTGAAGGTGGAGGCTATATTACATGGATTTATTGTGAAGGTGGAGGCTATATTACATGGATTTATTGTGAAGGTGGAGACTATATTACATGGATTTATTGTGAAGGTGTAGACTATATTACATGGATTTATTGTGAAGGTGTAGACTATATTACATGGATTTATTGTGAAGGTGTAGGTAGGCTATATTACATGGATTTATTGTGAAGGTGGAGGCTATATTACATGGATTTATTGTGAAGGTGGAGACTATATTACATGGATTTATTGTGAAGGTGTAGACTATATTACATGGATTTATTGTGATGGTGTATGTAGGCTATATTACATGGATTTATTGTGAAGGTGGAGGCTATATTACATGGATTTATTGTGAAGGTGGAGACTATATTACATGGATTTATTGTGAAGGTGTAGACTATATTACATGGATTTATTGTGAAGGTGTAGACTATATTACATGGATTTATTGTGAAGGTGTAGACTATATTACATGGATTTATTGTGAAGGTGGCGGCTATATTACATGGATTTATTGTGAAGGTGTAGACTATATTACATGGATTTATTGTGAAGGTGGCGGCTATATTACATGGATTTATTGTGAAGGTGTAGACTATATTACATGGATTTATTGTGAAGGTGTAGACTATATTACATGGATTTATTGTGAAGGTGGCGGCTATATTACATGGATTTATTGTGAAGGTGTAGACTATATTACATGGATTTATTGTGAAGGTGGAGGCTATATTACATGGATTTATTGTGAAGGTGGAGGCTATATTACATGGATTTATTGTGAAGGTGGAGGCTATATTACATGGATTTATTGTGAAGGTGGAGGCTATATTACATGGATTTATTGTGAAGGTGTAGACTATATTACATGGATTTATTGTGATGGTGTAGGTAGACTATATTACATGGATTTATTGTGAAGGTGGAGACTATATTACATGGATTTATTGTGAAGGTGGAGGCTATATTACATGGATTTATTGTGAAGGTGGAGGCTATATTACATGGATTTATTGTGAAGGTGGCGGCTATATTACATGGATTTATTGTGAAGGTGTAGACTATATTACATGGATTTATTGTGAAGGTGGAGGCTATATTACATGGATTTATTGTGAAGGTGGAGGCTATATTACATGGATTTATTGTGAAGGTGGAGGCTATATTACATGGATTTATTGTGAAGGTGGAGGCTATATTACATGGATTTATTGTGAAGGTGGAGGCTATATTACATGGATTTATTGTGAAGGTGGAGACTATATTACATGGATTTATTGTGAAGGTGGAGACTATATTACATGGATTTATTGTGAAGGTGGAGACTATATTACATTGATTTATTGTGAAGGTGGAGGCTATATTACATGGATTTATTGTGAAAGTGGAGGCTATATTACATGGATTTATTGTGAAGGTGGAGGCTATATTACATGGATTTATTGTGAAGGTGGAGGCTATATTACATGGATTTATTGTGAAGGTGGAGGCTATATTACATGGATTTATTGTGAAGGTGGAGGCTATATTACATGGATTTATTGTGAAGGTGGAGACTATATTACATGGATTTATTGTGAAGGTGTAGACTATATTACATGGATTTATTGTGAAGGTGGAGGCTATATTACATGGATTTATTGTGAAGGCGGAGGCTATATTACATGGATTTATTGTGAAGGTGTAGACTATATTACATGGATTTATTGTGAAGGTGGAGGCTTATTAAATGGATTTATTGTGAAGGTGGAGGCTATATTACATGGATTTATTGTGAAGGTGGAGGCTATATTACATGGATTTATTGTGAAGGTGGAGGCTATATTACATGGATTTATTGTGAAGGTGGAGGCTTATTAAATGGATTTATTGTGAAGGTATAGACTATATTAAACTGATTTATTGTGAAGGTATAGACTATATTACATGGATTTATTGTGAAGGTGGAGGCTTATTAAATGGATTTATTGTGAAGGTATAGACTATATTAAACTGATTTATTGTGAAGGTGTAGACTATATTACATGGATTTATTGAGAAGGTGTAGACTATATTACATGGATTTATTGTGAAGGTGGAGACTATATTACATGGATTTATTGTGATGGTGGAGGCTATATTACATGGATTTATTGTGAAGGTGGAGGCTATATTACATGGATTTATTGTGAAGGTGGAGGCTATATTACATGGATTTATTGTGAAGGTGGAGGCTATATTACATGGATTTATTGTGAAGGTGTAGACTATATTACATGGATTTATTGTGAAGGTGTAGACTATATTACATGGATTTATTGTGAAGGTGGAGGCTATATTACATGGATTTATTGTGATGGTGTAGGCTATATTACATGGATTTATTGTGAAGGTGTAGACTATATTACATGGATTTATTGTGATGGTGTAGGCTATATTACATGGATTTATTGTGAAGGTGGGCTATATTACATGGATTTATTGTGAAGGTGTGGACTATATTACATGGATTTATTGTGATGGTGGAGGCTATATTACATGGATTTATTGTGAAGGTGGAGGCTATATTACATGGATTTATTGTGAAGGTGTAGACTATATTACATGGATTTATTGTGAAGGTGTAGAATATATTACATGAATTTATTGTGAAGGTGGAGGCTATATTACATGGATTTATTGTGAAGGTGGAGGCTATATTACATGGATTTATTGTGAAGGTGGAGGCTATATTACATGGATTTATTGTGAAGGTGGAGGCTACATTACATGGATTTATTGTGAAGGTGGAGGCTATATTACATGGATTTATTGTGAAGGTGTAGAATATATTACATGGATTTATTGTGAAGGTGGAGGCTATATTACATGGGTTTATTGTGTTGGTGTAGACTATATTACATGGATTTATTGTGAAGGTGGAGGCTATATTACATGGATTTATTAGACTTTTTAAAATGTAGATGTTCCAAAGGTCTGCATCAGTGTCTTGTAGATTATATGTGGAAGCCAGGAGATGCTAAATGTGTTAATGTTAATTAACGGTCAGTTACCGCGAGACCGGCAGTTATTTGCTTAACAATCACCGGCTGACAACATGTCATGACCGCCACAGCCCTATCTGTGCAAGCTTTAAGAACACACCCTGGTGTTCTGTCTATAGCTTGGGATTGTTAACCTGTTTAAATATTTTGCTCACATCCACCACGGAAAGCGAGATCAGACAGTCATCCAGAAAAACAGGGACTTTCACGCAAGGCACAGTGTTATATTCCTCGTGTGGGAGTTCTGCATCGCTGGGCAACTCCCGGTTGGGTTTCCGTTATGCATCTGCAAAGCCCTGTCACGTACGACGAACATCAGAGTGTAATAGGACTCCACCTTCCACCTAAGTTGTCCTTTCGCATGTTTGATGACTCGTCGAATGGTCGTAGCAATCAGGGGCCATAGGGAATCGGGTGACATTTACGACCGACCCCTAGATCCCATTAGAGGTCTGGAGCAACGTTCACTAAATTAAACCCACTGCTGTGTGTCCACTATCAGGCCACTGCTGTGTCCGCTATCAGGCCACTGCTGTGTCCGCTATCAGGCCACTGCTGTGTCCGCTATCAGGCCACTGCTGTGTCCGCTATCAGGCCACTGCTGTGTCCGCTATCAGGCCACTGCTGTGTCTGCTATCAGGCCACTGCTGGGTCCACTATCAGGCCACTGCTGTGTCCGCTATCAGACCACTGCTGTGTCCACTATCAGTCCACTGCTGGGTCCACTATCAGTCCACTGCTGTGTCCGCTATCAGGGAGGGAGCAACTCACAGCCCAGTCATCACAACAGGGTCTCATTCACCACAACAGGGTCTCATTCACCACAACAGCACCACAACAGGGTCTTATTGACCACAACAGGGTCTTATTGACCACAACAGGGTCTCATTCACCACAACAGGGTCTCATTCACCACAACAGGGTCTTATTGACCACAACAGGGTCTTATTGACCACAACAGGGTCTTATTGACCACAACAGGGTCTTATTGACCACAACAGGTTCTTATTGACCACAACAGGGTCTTATTGACCACAACAGGGTCTTATTCACCACAACAGGGTCTTATTGACCACAATAGGGTCTTATTGACCACAACAGGGTCTTATTCACCACAACAGGGACTTATTTTCATTTCTGATTGCAAAACATTTAGATATGGGTGTTCCCTAATGAATATGACCCAGCCCTAACCTTCATACAACATCCATTCTCATCCATAAGACCAAGAGTTGAACTACATCAACATAATTAAAACGTTTACAAACAAACAAGCTCCCTCTACTTCACCTTCGCCCCCTGGGGCTCTACTACACCCTCACCTTCACCCCGTGGGGCTCTACTTCACCTTTGCCCCCTGGGGCTCTACTTCACCTTTGCCCCCTGGGGCTCTACTTCACCCTCACCCCCTGGGGCTCTACTTCACCCTCACCCCCTGGGGCTCTACTTCACCCTCACCCCCTGGGGCTCTACTTCACCCTCACCCCCTGGGGCTCTACTTCACCCTCACCTTCGCCCCCTGGGGATCTACTTCACCATCACCCTAGCCCCGGGGGGTTCTACTTCAACCTAGCCCCATTCGACTCTACTTCACCCTAGCCCCATGGGGTTCTACTTCACCCTAGCCCCGTGGGGCTCTACTTCACCCTAGCCCCCTGGGGCTCTACTTCACCCTCACCTTTACCCCCTGGGGCTCTATTTCAACTTAGCCCCCTGGGGCTCTACTTCACCCTCACCTTCGCCCCCCTGGGGCTCTACTTCACCCTCACCTTCGCCCCCCTGGAGCTCTACTTCACCCTCACCCTCACCCCTTCCCATTCTCTCTGCAACACTAGGTTCAGGATGTGTCCCAAAGGGCACCCTAGTACCTATATAGTGCACCAAAGTAGTGGACCAGATATATTGTTAGTGTGGGGGAAGACTTCACCCTCACCCCCTGGGGCTCTACTTCACCCTCACCGTCTGGGGCTCTACTTCACCCTCACCTTCGCCCCCTGGGGCTCAACTTCACCCTCACCACCTGGGGCTATACTTCACCCTCACCCCCTGGGGCTCTACTTCACCCTCACCCCCTGGGGCTCTACTTCACCCTCACCCCCTGGGGATCTACTTCACCCTCGCCCACTGGGACTCTACTTCACCCTCGCCCCCTGGGGCTCTACTTCACTCTCACCCCCTGGGGATCTACTTCACCCTCGCCCACTGGGGCTCTACTTCACCCTCGCCCACTGGGGCTCTACTTCACCCTCGCCCACTGGGGCTCTACTTCACCCTCGCCCCGTGGGGCTCTACTTCACCCTCGCCCCGTGGGGCTCCACTTCACCCTCGCCCTGTGGGGCTCTACTTCCCCCTCGCCCCGTGGGGCTCTACTTCCCCCTCGCCCCGTGGGGCTCTACTTCACCCTCGCCCCGTGGGGCTCGACTTCACCCTCGCCCCCTGGGGCTCTACTTCACCCTCGCCCCCTGCGGCTCTACTTCACCCTCGCCCCCTGGGGCTCTACTTCACCCTCACCCCCTGGGGATCTACTTCACCCTCGCCCACTGGGACTCTACTTCACCCTCGCCCCCTGGGGCTCTACTTCACTCTCACCCCCTGGGGATCTACTTCACCCTCGCCCACTGGGGCTCTACTTCACCCTCGCCCCGTGGGGCTCTACTTCACCCTTGCCCCGTGGGGCTCCACTTCACCCTCGCCCTGTGGGGCTCCACTTCACCCTCGCCCTGTGGGGCTCTACTTCCCCCTCGCCCCGTGGGGCTCTACTTCCCCCTCGCCCCGTGGGGCTCGACTTCACCCTCGCCCCCTGGGGCTCTACATCACCCTCGCCCCGTGGGGCTCTACTTCACCCTCGCCCCGTGGGGCTCCACTTCACCCTCGCCCTGTGGGGCTCTACTTCCCCCTCGCCCCGTGGGGCTCTACTTCCCCCTCGCCCCGTGGGGCTCTACTTCACCCTCGCCCCGTGGGGCTCGACTTCACCCTCGCCCCCTGGGGCTCTACTTCACCCTCGCCCCCTGCGGCTCTACTTCACCCTCGCCCCCTGGGGCTCTACTTCACCCTCACCCCCTGGGGATCTACTTCACCCTCGCCCACTGGGACTCTACTTCACCCTCGCCCCCTGGGGCTCTACTTCACTCTCACCCCCTGGGGATCTACTTCACCCTCGCCCACTGGGGCTCTACTTCACCTTCGCCCACTGGGGCTCTACTTCACCCTCGCCCCGTGGGGCTCTACTTCACCCTTGCCCCGTGGGGCTCCACTTCACCCTCGCCCTGTGGGGCTCCACTTCACCCTCGCCCTGTGGGGCTCTACTTCCCCCTCGCCCCGTGGGGCTCTACTTCCCCCTCGCCCCGTGGGGCTCGACTTCACCCTCGCCCCCTGGGGCTCTACATCACCCTCGCCCCGTGGGGCTCTACTTCACCCTCGCCCCATGGGGCTCTACTTCACCCTCGCCCCCTGGGGCTCTACTTCTCCCTCACTCCCTGGGGCTCTACTTCACCCTCACCCCCTGGGGCTCTACTTCACCCTTGCCCCGTGGGGCTCTACTTCACCCTTGCCCCGTGGGGCTCTACTCCACCTTAGCCCCGTGGGGCTCTACTTCACCCTAGCCCCCGTGGGGCTCTACTTCACCCTAGCCCCATGGGGCTCTACTTCACCTTCGCCCCCGTGGGGCTCTACTTCACCCTCACCTTCGCCCCCGTGGGGCTCTACTTCCCCCTAGCCCCCTGGGGGAACAAGGGAAGACATGGCAGCAGTACAACAGAACACAGTCAGAGCAGAGGCCAGATTACAGCACACTAAAGGATATAATTACTGTCTGTCTTCTCTGGTTCGGTCTCACTGCCTTCATCTCTCCTCTCCTCGCCACAGAGCCACTGACAGATGAAAACCTGGGGGCTGATGATTTGTGGCCTAGGAGTGTGTGTGTGTGTGTGATCTGTGGGTTCTAGGTGGCTGGCTGTGGCTGGTGTGTCTGATCTGTGGGCTCTATAGCAAGGGATGAAATGAAAGAAGCCAGACAGATAGGGTTGCAAAATTCCAGAAATCCTGGTTGGAATAATTCAGATATCAGTAGGGAATAAGCAGGAAAACCAGAATCGTCCAACCAGGATTTCTGGAAAACGGGGGAAATTTGGGGAAAATAGTGGAATACCCTACAGACAGTAAAACACACTGTCCAACCTCTCCTTCTCCAAGATCAGAGGTAGACAGCATGTTTAGCTTGTATGTTTGTCCCGTGAATGCAGGTGTGCCAAGCTTGTAGCGTCATACCCAAGAAGAGGCTGTAATCGCTGCCAAGGGTGCTTCAAAAAAGTACTGAGTAAAGGGTCTGAATATTTATGTAAATGCGATATTCATTTGCAAACATTTCTAAAAACCTGTTTTTGCTTTGTCATTTTTGGGTATTGTGTGTAGATTGATTAAGAGAAAAAACAAATGAAATTTAGAATAAGGCTGTAACGTAACAAAATGTAGGAAAAGTCAAGGTGTCTGAATACTTTCCGAATGCACCGTATACAGGGAGAACCAGTACCGAGTCGATGTACAGGTTATTGAGGTAGATACAGGTTATTGAGGTAGATATAGGTTATTGAGGTAGATATGTACATATAGCTAGGGATAATGTGACTAGACAACAGGATAGATAGAGTAGCAGCAGTGTACAGTCGTGGCCAACAGTTTTGAGAATGAGACAAATATTAATTGCCACAAAGTTTGCTGCTTCAGTGTCTTTAGATATTTTGTCAGATGGTACTATGGAATACTGAAGTATAATTACAAGCATTTCATAAGTGTCAAAGGCTTTTACTGAAAAGTACAATAATATTTGCAGTGTTGACCCTTCTTTTTCAAGACCTCTGCACTCCGCCCTGGCATGCTGTCAATTAACTTCTGGGCCACATCCTGACTGATGGCAGCCCATTCTTGCATAATCAATGCTTGTAGTTTGTCAGAATTTGTGGGGTTTTGTTTGTCCACCCACCTCTTGAGGATTGACCACAAGTTCTCAATGGGATTAAGGTCTGGAGAGTTCCCTGGCCATGGACCCAAAATATTGATGTTTTGTTCCCCGAGCCACTTAGTTATTCCTTTTGCCTTATGGCAAGGTGCTCCATCATGCTGGAAAAGGCCTTGTTCATCACCAAACTGTTCCTGGATGGTTGGGAGAAGTTGCTCTAGGAGGTTGTGTTGGTACCATTCTTTATTCATGGATGTGTTCTTAGGAGAAATTGTGAGTGAGCCAACTCCCTTGGCTGAGAAGCAACCCCACACATGAATTGTCTCAGGATGCTTTACAGTTGGTATGACACAGGACTGATGGTAGCGTTCACCTTGTCTTCTCCGGACAAGCTTTTTTTTCCAGATGCCCCAAACAATCGGAAAGGGGATTCATCAGAGAAAATGACTTTACCCAAGTCCTCAGCAGTCCAAGCCCTGTACCTTTTGCAGAATATCAGTCTGTCCCTGATGTTTTTCCTGGAGAGAAGTGGCTTCTTTGCTGACCTTCTTGACACCAGGCCATCCTCCAAAAGTCTTTGCCTCACTGTGCGTGCAGATGAACTCAGACCTGCCTGCTGCCATTCCTGAGCAAGCTCTGTACTGGTGGTACCCCGATCCCGCAGCTGAATCAACTTTAGGAGAATATCTGTGAAGCCCTTTTTGTGCAGTCCAGTGTGTGGGTAGAGTCCAGTGTGTTGGTAGAGTCCAGTGTGTTGGGTAGAGTCCAGTGTGTTGGGTAGAGTCCAGTGTGTGGGTAGAGTCCAGTGTGTGGGTAGAGTCCAGTGTGATGGGTAGAGTCCAGTGTGTTGGGTAGAGTCCAGTGTGTTGGGTAGAGTCCAGTGTGTGGGTAGAGTCCAGTGTGTTGTCTAGAGTCCAGTGTGTGGGGGGTAGAGTCCAGTGTGCTGGGTAGAGTCCAGTGTGTTGGCTAGAGTCCAGTGTGTGGGGGGTAGAGTCCAGTGTGCTGGGTAGAGTCCAGTGTGTTTGGTAGAGTCCAGTGTGTTGGGTAGAGTCCAGTGTGTTGGGTAGAGTCCAGTGTGTTGGGTAGAGTACAGTGTGTTGGGTAGAGTCCAGTGTGTTGGGTAGAGTCCAGTGTGTGGGTAGAGTCCAGTGTGTGGGTAGAGTCCAGTGTGTGGGTAGAGTCCAGTGTGTGGGTAGAGTCCAGTGTGTGGGTAGAGTTCAGTGTGTGGGTAGAGTCCAGTATGTGGGGGGTAGAGTCCAGTGTGTGGGTAGAGTCCAGTGTGTGGGTAGAGTCCAGTGTGTGGGTAGAGTTCAGTGTGTGGGTAGAGTCCAGTGTGTGGGTAGAGTCCAGTGTGTGGGTAGAGTCCAGTGTGTGGGGGGTAGAGTCCAGTGTGTGGGTAGAGTCCAGTGTGTGGGTAGAGTCCAGTGTGTGGGTAGAGTTCAGTGTGTGGGTAGAGTCCAGTGTGTGGGTAGAGTCCAGTGTGTGGGTAGAGTCCAGTGTGTGGGTAGAGTCCAGTGTGTGGGGGGTAGAGTCCAGTGTGTGGGTAGAGTCCAGTGTGTTGGTAGAGTCCAGTGTGTGGGGGGTAGAGTCCAGTGTGTGGGTAGAGTCCAGTGTGTTGGTAGAGTCCAGTGTGTTGGGTAGAGTCCAGTGTGTGGGTAGAGTCCAGTGTGTTGGTAGAGTCCAGTGTGGGTAGAGTCCAGTGTGTTGGGTAGAGTCCAGTGTGTTGGGTAGAGTCCAATGTGTTGGGTAGAGTCCAGTGTGTTGGTAGAGTCCAGTGTGTGGGGGGTAGAGTCCAGTGTGTGGGTAGAGTCCAGTGTGTTGGTAGAGTCCAGTGTGGGTAGAGTCCAGTGTGTTGGGTAGAGTCCAGGGTGTTGGGTAGAGTCCAATGTGCTGGGTAGAGTCCAGTGTGTTGCGTAGAGTCCAGTGTGTTGGGTAGAGTCCAGTGTGTGGGGTAGAGTCCAGTGTGTTGGGTAGAGTCCAGTGTGTTGGGTAGAGTCCAGTGTGTTGGGTAGAGTCCAGTGTGTTGGGTAGAGTCCAGTGTGTGGGTAGAGTCCAGTGTGGGTTCATGGAGTCAGTTCAAGAGAGTTGGTGCTAAATAGGGTCAATGCAGATAGTCCTGGTACCCATTAGAATAGCTATTTAGAAGTCTTGTTTAGCGGTCTTGTTTAGCGGTCTTGTTTAGCGGTCTTGTTTAGCGGTCTTGTTTAGCAATCTTGTTGGTTCAGTTGGCCCAGCGCCGTCCAGGTTTGGCCGGAGTAGGCCGCCATTGTAAATAAGTATTTGTTATTAACTAACTTGCCTAGTTAAATAAAGGTAAAAAAAACAACAACAAAAAACTTCTGATATTAATAATGAAATAGACAGACAGTAGATAATGCTTCTATTCAAACACATCAGGACAGAAATAGACAGACAGTAGATAATGCTTCTACCTGAACACATCAGGACAGAAATAGACAGACAGTAGATAATGCTTCTATTCAAACACATCAGGACAGAAATAGACAGACAGTAGATAATGCTTCTACCTGAACACATCAGGACAGAAATAGACAGACAGTAGATAATGCTTCTACCTGAACACATCAGGACAGAAATAGACAGACAGTAGATAATGCTTCTACCTGAACACATCAGGACAGAAATAGACAGACAGTAGATAATGCTTCTACCTGAACACATCAGGACAGAAATAGACAGACAGTAGATAATGCTTCTACCTGAACACATCAGGACAGAAATAGACAGACAGTAGATAATGCTTCTACCTGAACAAATCAGGACAGAAATAGACAGACAGTAGATAATGCTTCTATTCAAACACATCAGGACAGAAATAGACAGACAGTAGATAATGCTAGAAGTGATGCTCCTCCTCTGGTTTAGAGGATCAATCCTATTGTTATCCATGTAGCCTCCAGAGAAACAGCCATTTCAACGCCATACGTTCCCGGTAGTACAAACAGAGCAATGCCTTTTTTTCATGTCAATATGAAGTGGAGTGTTTTGACAACGTGCTGTGGTGGGCATTTATAGAGTCAGTACGTACCACTGGCGTGGTGGGCATTTATAGAGTCAGTACGTACCACTTTGGCGTGGTGGGCATTTATAGAGTCAGTACGTACCACTTTGGCGTGGTGGGCATTCATCGGGTCAGCATATTGTAGCAGGGCCTGGAACTGGTTGTTCTTGGTGAAAGTGATGATCTTCAGGACCGTCCCGAACTTAGAGAAGATCTATGGAGACAAAACGAAAATAAAAAAACAAGTTCATATGAACATGTCTCTTAGGCTACTTGGCACCATAGAGGAGAGCATTATTCCAGAACTCTGGATGAGAAGAATTTTCACCCATTTACTATGTGAAGTACTTTGAGCATCCATCAATCAATGAATCAGTCAATAACTCAACCAGTCATCTAATCAGTGGTCCAGGGTAGAAGAGGTTAGAGGTCAGGGTTACCTGGTGTAGGACCTCCAGTGATAGAGGTTAGAGGTCAGGGTTACCTGGTGTAGGCTCCAGTGGTCCAGGGTAGAAGAGGTTAGAGGTCAGAGTTACCTGTTGTAGGGTCTCCAGTGGTCCAGGGTAGAAGAGGTTAGAGGTCAGGGTTACCTGGTGTAGGACCTCCAGTGATAGGGGTTAAAGGTTGGAGGTCAGAGTTACCTGGTGTAGGGTCTCCAGTGATAGGGGTTAGAGGTCAGGGTTAACTGGTGCAGGACTCCAGAGGTCAGGGTTACCTGGTGTAAGACCTCCAGTGATAGGGTTTAGAGGTTAGAGGTCAGGGTTACCTGGTGCAGGACTCCAGAGGTCAGGTTTACCTGGTGCAGGGTCTCCAGTGATAGGGGTTAGAGGTCAGGGTTACCTGGTGTAGGACCTCCAGTGATAGGGGTTAGAGGTCAGGGTTACCTGGTGTAGGACCTCCAGTGGTCCAGGGTAGAAGAGGTTTGAGGTCAGGGTTACCTGGTGTAGGACCTCCAGTGATAGGGGTTAGAGGTCAGGGTTACCTGGTGTAGGACCTCCAGTGGTCCAGGGTAGAAGAGGTTTGAGGTCAGGGTTACCTGGTGTAGGACCTCCAGTGATAGGGGTTAGAGGTCAGGGTTAACTGGTGCAGGACCTCCAGTGATAGAGGTTAGAGGTCAGACGGTAGAGGTCAGGGTTACCTGGTATAGGATCTCCAGTCATACAGGGTAGAAGAGGTGAGAGGTCAGAGGGTAGAGGTCAGGGTTACCTGGTGTAGCACCTCCAGAGATACAGGGTAGAAGAGGTTTTCTACGATGATGCGCAGCACGGGGCTCTGTCCTGGCATCAGGGTTCCGTCACCGCCAGATGCTGAACCACCCAACGCCACTGCATTGACTGCCTGCAATGCTGCCTGAACTCTCTGTTAGGGGGAGGAGGAGAGGGGGAAGAGAGGGAGGAGAGGAGAGGGGGAAGAGAAGGAGGAGGAGAGGAGAGGGGGAAGAGAGGGAGGAGAGGAGGAAGAGAGAGAGGAGAGGGGGAAGAGAGAGGAGAGCAGGGAGAGAGGGAGGAGGAGGAATGAGAGAGAGGAGAGGGGGGAGAGAGAGAGGAGAGGGGGGAGAGAGAGAGGAGAGGAGAGGGGGAAGAGAGAGAGGAGAGGGGGAGAGAGGGAGGAGAGGGGGAAGAGAGAGGAGAGGGGGAGAGAGGGAGGAGAGGAGAGGGGGAAGAGAGAGGAGGGGGAAGAGAGAGGAGAGGGGGAGAGAGGGAGGAGAGGAGAGGGGGAAGAGAGAGGAGAGGGGGAGAGAGGGAGGAGAGGGGAGAGGGGAGAGGGGGGAGAGAGAGGAGAGGAGAGAAGAGGGGGAGGAGAGGGAGGGGGGGGAGGAGAGGGGGATGTTGGGTTTAATACTCCAAACAAACAATAATCCTAAATTATATAACTTTTTAACTTATTCTCATAATGTTGCTCATCACATAGTATATACACATTTGGTTTACCATGACAACATACAATCAATAATATATAACACACATTGGGTTTACCATGACAACATACAATCAATAATATATAACACACATTGGGTTTACCATGACAACAAACAATCAATAACATATAACAGACATTGAGTTTACCATGACAACAAACAATCAATAATATATTGATATATATATATATATATATATTGGTCATCCATTGTGTGTGTTGTAACATGATACTCTAGAGTGGCTAGAAACAACTGACCAAGGTGGACTGGACCAGCCTGTTGCTGGAAAGGTCCTATCACAAACACAACAACTGACCAAGGTTGACTGGACCAGCCTGTTGCTGGAAAGGTCCTATCACAAACACAACAACTGACCAAGGTTGACTGGACCAGCCTGTTGCTGGAAAGGTCCTATCACAAACACAACAACTGACCAAGGTGGACTGGACCAGCCTGTTATACACACCTCCCAAATGGCAACCTATTTCCTACACTACATAGTGCACTAGTTTTATTTCATATACAGTACCAGTCAAAAGTTTTGGACACACCTTCTCATTCAAGATTTTTTTGTGTGACTATTTTCTACATTGTATATATTGAAGATATCATAACTGTGAAAGAACACATATGGAATCATGTAGTAACCAAAAAAGTGTTAAACAAATCAAAATGTATTCTTTAAAGTAGCCACCCTTTGCCATGAAGAACGCTTTGCAACCAGCTTCACCTGGAATGCTTTTCCAACAGTCTTGAAGATGTTCCCACATATGCTGAGCACTTGTTGGCTGCTTTTCCTTTACTCTGTGGTCCAACTCATTCTAAACCATCACAATTGGGTTGAGGTCGGGTGAATGTGGAGGTTAGGTCATCTGATGCAGCACTCCATCACTTTCCTTCTTAGTCAAATAGCCCTTACACAGCCTGGAGATGTGTTGGGTCATTGTCCTGTTCAAAACAAATGATAGTCCCACTAAGAGCAAACCAGATGGGATGCCGTATCGCTGCAGTAGCCATGCTGGTTAAGTGTGCCTTAAATTCTAAATAAATCACAGACAGTGTCACCAGCAAAGCACACCCACACCTCCTCCTCCATGCTTCACGATGGGAACCACACATGCAGAGATCATCTGTTAACCTACTCTGCGTCTCACAAAGACACAGTGATTGGAACCAAAAATCTCAAATGTGAAGTCATCAGACCAAAGGACAGATTTCCACTGGTCTAATGTTCATTGGTCGTGTTTCTTTGTCCAAGCAAGTCTCTTCTTATTATTGGTGTCCTTTAGTAGTGGTTTCCTTGCAGCAATTTGACCATGAAGGCCTGATTCACACAGTCTCCTCTGAACAGTTGATGTTGAGATGTGTCTGTACTTGAACTCTGTGAAGCATTTATTTAGGCTACAATCTGAGGTGCAGTTAACTAATGAACTTATCCTCTGCAGCTTCCTTTCCTGTGGCGGTCCTCATGAGAGCCAATTTCATCATAGACCTTGATGGTTTTTGCGACCGCACTTGAAGAAACTTTCAAAGTTCTTGAAATGTTCCGCATTGACTGACTTTCACGTCTTAAAGTAATGATGGACTGTCGTTTCTCTTTGCTTATTTGAGCTGTTCTTTCCATAATATGGACTTGGTCTTTTACCAAATAGGGCTATCTTCTGTATACCACCCCTACCTTGTCACCACACAACTGACTGTCTCAAACGCATTAAGAAGGAAAGAAATTCCACAAACTACATTTTAACAAGGCACACCTGTTAGTAAAAATAAAGAAAAACCCTGGAATGAGTAGGTGTGTCCAAACTTTTGACTGGTACTGTATATATATATTTTTACCCCTTTTTCTCCCCAATTGGAAGTTACAGTCTTGTACGGACTCGGGAGAGGCGTGCATCCTCCGAAATATGACCCTGTCAAACCGCACTGCTCACTTAACCCGGAAGCCAGCTCCACCAATGTGTCGGAGGAAACACAGTATAACTGGAGTCAGCTTGCAGGTGCCCGGCCCGCCACAAGGAGTCGCTAGAATGCAATGGGACAACTGGCCAAGCCCTCCCCTAACCCGGACGACGCTGGGCCAATTGTGCGCTGCCTCATGGGTCTCCTGGTCACAGCTGGCTGTGACACAGCCTGGGATCGAACCCGGGTCTGTGGTGATGCTGTTCAGGGCAGGGGCTATGTACTGTACATGCAGCAGACTGTGGACCTGATTGGTCAGGTTGGGCTGAACATGCAGCGAACCTGATTGGTCAGGTTGGACTGTGCATATAGCGAACCTGATTGGTCAGGTTTAGTATTTCATATTTTATTGGGATCCTCCATTATACTCTTCCTGGGGTCCAAACAGGAAACAAAACAACAAATAAAAAGACCTAATAATACACATAACAGTACATCATTTCCTGCCTCTGCCTCCCGCTTCAGAAACAGGAGATGGTTCCTGTTCTACGAGCCGTTCCAGCTCCCACAAGTCAATGATTCATGCAAGGCCCCCCATCTACACATTACAATCCATAATACAGTGGCAATTACAATACAACATATATATCACATTGTCTGCGTGTCTCTTCAAGTCAAGGCTTGTGCACAAGGCCACCCAGCCACATAATAAAGTGTCAATTACAACACAAACATGGCTGTGTCTCTTCACTGTCCCTGTTCTGCAGTAAGGTGTTATTTTATCAGGGTTTTTTATCTGGTTTTACTGCTATTTTGAGTTACCTCGGGCGGCAGAGAGTTCCATGTAGTCATGACTCTATTTAATACTGTGTGTTTCCCAGCCTTTGTTCTGGACCTGGGGACTGTGAAGAGACCTCTGGTTGTATGTCTTGTGTTGCCACAATCAACAGCCTGATCAAATCTACAGTATGTGAGGAGATGTGTCGCGCTGCATGAGGCAAATGGTGGTCACACCAGATGCTGACTGGTTTTCTGATCCATACCCCCCTTCCTTTGAGGTATCTGTGACCAACAGATGCATATCTGTGTTACCAGTCATGTGAAATCCATAGGTTATGGCCTAATTTATTTATTTAAATTGACCGATTTTCTTATATGATCTGCAAATTATATTTTTGATCAGTATACCTGTGGTGGACTGAGGCCCTGATTGGTCAGGCTTTATGATACTCACTCCCTGATTGGTCAGGTTGTAACGTACATGCAGTGGATTCAGTCTATGATTGGTCAGGTTGGACTGTACTCAGCCCCTGATTGGTCAGGTTGGACTGTACTCAGCCCCTGATTGGTCAGGTTGGACTGTACTCAGCCCCTGATTGGGCAGGTTGGACTGTACTCAGCCCCTGATTGGTCAGGTTGGACTGTACTTACCCCCTGATTGGTCAGGTTGGACTGTACTCACCCCCTGATTGGTCAGGTTGGACAGTACTCACCCCCTGATTGGTCAGGTTGTAATGTACATGCAGTGGATTCAGTCTATGATTGGTCAGGTTGGACTGTACTCAGCCCCTGATTGGTCAGGTTGGACTGTACTCACCCCTTGATTGGGCAGGTTGTCTGTCTTGAGCTCGCGGTGGTTGGAGTACTGGATGTAGACTGGCTGGTTGCGTACGTGAGGTGTTGCTGTGGTGTAGTAGTTCACCATGGTGATCGCTGCCTCCTCTGAAGCCATTTCTATAAAAGCCTGGTTGGTTTGGGAGGGAACAACAAAGACACTTACTTCAGACACAAGACAAAGCTACAGTGAAATTCATGTATATTAGTAGCAATAGAAATTTAGTCTGGGATTCAATCCGATCGCGATTTGGACAATGCGCCTTTGAAAGGTCCTTTATGTTTGCGCCGTCATATGCAGCGTTTACCGTGAATCTCCGAAAACGTGGAAACATTGCTTTTAACATTTTACTGCAATGGGCTAAATCAGGGACACACAGAGTGTTTCTTGTTGGTCTTAAACAAATCTATTTTGTAACAGAAGTATCCACCTCACACACATGGTTATGGGTTTAAAATGAAGAAGACACCTGTACCATGTCAGATATATAGAGTTGACATGTTTTGAACCCAGAGACCTGAAAATAGCTGTGCAGCGACGCTCCCCCATAGAACCTGACAGAGCTTGAGAGGATCTGCAGAGAAGAATGGGAGAAACTCCCCAAATACAGGTGTGCCAAGCTTGTAGCGTCATACCCAAGAAGACTCGAGGCTCTAATCGCTGCCAAAGGTGCTTCAACAAAGTACTGAGGAAAGGGTCTGAATACTTCTGTTTTTTATTTATTTTTTAATAAATTAGCTAAAATTTCTGAAAAACTTGTTTTCACTTTGTCATTATGGGGTATTGTGTGTAGATTGACGAGAAAATAAAAACTATGTAACCAATTTTAGAATAAGGCTGTAATGTAACAAAATGTGGAAAAGGTCAAGGGGTTTGAATACTGAATACTGAATACTTTCCAAATGCAATGTCTATTTTTAATTTAAGTCTGATATGATTTTGCATAATCACACTTGCTCTATGCAGAAAAAAAATGTACTGACATTTTTTAAATGTATTAATCGCACAAAGTCAAAGAACTACAAATCCCATACAGCGTATTCCTGCCCCGCGTTGTAACACTTCCTGGCTGGGGGCTGTGCGCAAGTCAAGAGCTGAGTGAGTGAGTTTTAGAAGCGCAGCGCACAGACATAAAAGTTGGTCTAATTTACTTGAAACTAAAGTCTACTGAAGTTAGACTTATTTTCTTGTATTTCTTGGCTATTTCTATTTTATTTTACAAGCTAGGTTGTTTTTCTATGTTTGAGTTTCAACTGCTAGGGAAAAGAAGACAACGCTTCCACCAAAGATGTGTATAACTAAACCAAGATAGACCACCGCCCGTCGTTTCAAACAGGTGGGAACAAATGAGTCGCAGTGGGCAGAACAAGCAAGGAGGTGGGCAGAGCCAAGCACAAGCTAGCGAGATCCTATTGGCGCGTTGTAGCATATATTTGCATATTTCCGTTAGGGAACACCTACTCTGTGAAGCGCGCTCGTGCAATAACTCAATTCGCCTTTGCTCTCCTTCTAAACACCTTTTTTTTTACTTTAAAAAAGGGTCAAGTCTACAAAAACGTAGTCCACTTTGTTCGTAACAGATTCTAGTTTTGGGAATAGAAAACTGTATGGAGATCAAATGTTTTATCAATGAAAAAAAGTAGCAGAATGCCGGCCAAAATCTCCTTCCATCTTCTCCCACTGCCGGCTATTTGGCTTCCTCTCACTACCATATTTGGTAGTGAGTGGAAACATCAAGGGGATGCTTCAACATTTACACATCCAGTGAAATATCTGTCTCACTGTTCCATCTGTGCTTCTGCCAGTCAGACTCATCCTCACAGGCACAAACAGGACTTGAGTCGCGTTACCGCGGTAACCCCCGCCCTTAAAGACAGGTAAAAAATGTTTGTCTCATCTGTGATATTTAGGTTAGACTCAAGTCACAGAAAATGAAATGAAACAATATACCACATTACTAGTTACTACTGGTACACAGCAGGTAGCCTAGTGGTTAGAGCTTTGGACTAGTAACCCGAAAGGTTGCAAGATCAAACCCCTGAGCTGACAAGATACAAATATGTTGGTCAGCCCCTGAACAAGGCAGTTAACCCCCTGTTTCCCAGTAGGCCGTCATTGAAAATAAGATTTTTTTTCTAAGCTGACCTGCCTAGTTAAAAATAAAGGTACAATATATATATATTGTTTAAGAAACATTACAAAGCATGCTCATAATTTTTTTGTGTTTAGTTGGTAGATAAAATATGTTGGCTGGTAGATTTTTAAATCTACCTGCCACAGTGTCTGGTGGACCAAAGAGTTACTTTAATTTCCTGCCTGTCACTCAGTCAGAGCCTGCAGCACAGAGCAAATATGGATGTTCAGAACTTCTTCCGAAAGAGAGTCAAAAAAAGAGAGCAGGTTGATCAGGTTGAACACGAGCAGGAAGTAGTGAATGAGAGGGCAGAACAGGAAGTAGTGAATGAGTGGGCACAAACAGGAAGTAGTGAATGAGAGTGCAGAACAGGAAGTAGTGAATAAGAGGGTAGAACAGGAAGTAGTGAATGAGAGGGCAGAACAGGAAGTAGTGAATGAGAGGGCAGAACAGGAAGTAGTGAATGAGAGGGCAGAACAGGAAGTAGTGAATGAGAGAGCCGAGCAGGCAGAAAGTCAAAGTGCAGCAGAGTTAGCCACAGGTTTGTGCAGGGTTGGTGGTAGCTAACTATCTAGTCTCCCTCAGCATAATGGTTGTTGGTAGCTAACTATCTAGTCTCCCTCAGCATAATGGTTGTTGGTAGCTAACTATCTAGTCTCCCTCAGCATAAGGGTTGTTGGTAGCTAACTATCTAGTCTCCCTCAGCATAAGGGTTGTTGGTAGCTAACTATCTAGTCTCCCTCAGCATAAGGGTTGTTGGTAGCTAACTATCTAGTCTCCCTCAGCATAAGGATTGTTGGTAGCTAACTATCTTGTCTCCCTCAGCATAAGGGTTGTTGGTAGCTAACTATCTAGTCTCCCTCAGCATAAGGGTTGGTAGTAGCTAACTAGCTAGTTTCCCTCAGCATAATGGTTGTTGGTAGCTAACTAGCAGGTCTCCCTCAGCATAAGGGTTGTTGGTAGCTAAGTATCTAGTCTCCCTCAGCATAAGGGTTGTTGGTAGCTAACTATCTAGTCTCCCTCAGCATAAGGGTTGTTGGTAGCTAACTATCTAGTCTCCCTCAGCATAAGGGTTGTTGGTAGCTAACTATCTAGTCTCCCTCAGCATAAGGGTTGTTGGTAGCTAACTATCTAGTCTCCCTCAGCATAAGGATTGTTGGTAGCTAACTATCTTGTCTCCCTCAGCATAAGGGTTGTTGGTAGCTAACTATCTAGTCTCCCTCAGCATAAGGGTTGGTAGTAGCTAACTAGCTAGTTTCCCTCAGCATAATGGTTGTTGGTAGCTAACTAGCAGGTCTCCCTCAGCATAAGGGTTGTTGGTAGCTAACTAGCTAGTTTCTCTCAGCATAAGGGTTGTTGGTAGCTAACTAGTTAGTTTCCCTCAGCATAATGGTTGTTGGTAGCTAACTAGCAGGTCTCCCTCAGCATTAGGGTTGTTGGTAGCTAACTAGCAGGTCTCCCTCAGCATAAGGGTTGGTGTTAGCTAACTAGCTAGTCTCCCTCAGCATAAGGGTTGTTGGTAGCTAACTAGCAGGTCTCCCTCAGCATAAGGGTTGGTGGTAGCTAACTAGCTAGTCTCCCTTAGCATAAGGGTTGGTGGTAGCTAACTAGCTAGTCTCCCTTAGCATAAGGGTTGGTGGTAGATAACTAGCTAGTCTCCCTCAGCATAAGGGTTGGTGGTAGCTAACTAGCTAGTCTCCCTTAGCATAAGGGTTGGTGTTAGCTAACTAGCTAGTCTCCCTCAACATAAGGGAACGGCAGCGTAGCCTAGTGGTTAGAGTGTTGGACTAGTCACTGAAAGGTTGCAAGTTCAAATCCCTTAGCTGACAAGGTACCTGTCGTTCTGCCCCTGAACAGGCAGTCAACCCACGGTACACCGTCATTGAAAATAAGAATTTGTTCTTTACTGACTTGCCTAGTTAAATAAAATAAGGGTTGGTGGTAGCTAACTAGCTAGTCTCCCTCAGCAGAAGGGGGCTAATGCTAGCGTTAGCACTCTGCATTCTTATGCTACTGGGTGTCAGCCTGTGTTGATATAAGTCATTATATTAGGAGAATCAGTTTATTTCCAGCAAGTGTATTTGATG
Organism: Oncorhynchus mykiss; assembly: GCF_057628025.1. Taxonomy (NCBI): domain Eukaryota; kingdom Metazoa; phylum Chordata; class Actinopteri; order Salmoniformes; family Salmonidae; genus Oncorhynchus; species Oncorhynchus mykiss. Next base: position 4,069,740 of record NC_143033.1, on the reverse strand, counting down.
GGTTTTGGTTCTGTAGCTAGCTTGGCAAGCTAGCCACTTTGGTAGCTACTGGCTTGCTAGCTAGCTAGCTAGCTGAGACCGAAGAGATGTGAGAACGTTTTTTTTTTCCTGACTGAAGCACATATCCCCCTCATAAGTTTACAGCCGAAATGGATATTTGCTAATGAGTTCAGTGACCATTATCTCCGTTACCCGCATAAGAAATGTGAAGATACCTAAATCTTCCTCACGTATTATTACGTTTAACCAACAGAGGATGCCCCCTTTGATCTAAACCCCTCCATGTCTTCAAATCCTAGAAACACCCATAGTCACAATGTTATAAATCTTAACGTCTACAGTGTCCTTTTGTTTTCATTCATTCCAATGCAAGTTTTGCACCTTTTTAAGAGACTATGGGGGAAATGAAACTGGTGTTGTATCGAATAAGACTCATTCTCAGCTAAACTGACACATTATGCTGGGAGTCCACTGCGCGTCTCTTTTGATATACCTAAAAGAACCAATCAAGCCAGACAAATTGGACTGGATAATTTATGTATCAGAGTATTTAGTAAATAGAATCTTTCTATTCTTGTGTAAATATCACATTTCCATTTGAATGTGAAAGGGGGTCCTTGAGCAGAATGTGGGGAGGCAGGGAGAGGCACGGGGAGGCCGGGAGAGACAGGGGGAGGCAGGGAGAGGCAGGGGGAGGCCAGGAGAGACAGGGGGAAGCAGGGGGGGGGCAGGGAGAGACAGGGGGAGGCAGGGAGAGGCAGTGGGAGGCCAGGAGAGACAGGGGGAAGCAGGGGGAGGCAGGGAGAGAGGGAGAGGAACGGGGAGACCGGGAGAGACAGGGGGAGGCCAGGAGAGGCAGGGGGAGGCAGGGAGAGACAGGGAGAGAGGGAGAGGCACGGGTAGGCAGGGAGAGACAGGGGGAGGCAGGGAGAAGCAGGTAGAGGAAGGCAGGGAGAGGCAGGGGGAGGTAGAGGAAGGCAGGGAGAGGCAGGTGGAGAACAAGTGAAGGTAGAGGAAGACCAGGCATCCGATAGGGCCCTGGTCAAAATGACTGCACTACATAGGGCCTATAAGTTGCACTACTTGGGACGCAGCCTGTTCTTACCTGGTTTTTCCCTTTGAGCATCAACAGGTTGGTGACTCTACCGAAGGGGACTCCTAGAGAGATGAGCTCAGCCTCGGACACCTCGATGGGAACCTTGCGGACGTGGAGCACTCGGGAAGGACCACAGGGAGAACGATCTCCTTTAAACTGTCTGCTATCGTTGCCATTAGCTGTGGGTGGGAGTGGGGGGGTAGAGGGGGAGAGGGGGCAGAGAAGAGAGAGAGAGAGAGAGAGAACGAGAGAGAGAGAACAAGAGAGAGAGAGAGAACGAGAGAACGAGAGAACGAGAGAGAGAGAGAGAACGAGAGAGAGCGAGAACGAGAGAACGAGAGAGAGCGCGAGAGAACGAGAGAGAGCAAGAACGAGAGAGAGAGCGAGAAAGAGAGAGAGAGCGAGAACGAGAGAGCGAGAGAGAACGAGAGAGAGAGAGAGAACGAGAGAGAGAGAGAACGAGAGAGAGAGAGAACGAGAGAGAGAGAGAGAGAACGAGAGAGAGCGAGAGAGAGAACGAGAGAGAGAACGAGAGAGAGAACGAGAGAGAGAACGAGAGAGAGAGAGAGAGAGAGAGAGAGCGAGAGAGAGATAGAGAGAGAGAGGGGAGATATAGAGAGATAGAGAGAGAGGGGGGAGATATAGAGAGAGAGAGAGAGAGAGAGAGGGGAGATATATATATATAGAGAGAGAGAGAGAGGGGAGATATATATATATATATATATAGAGAGAGAGAGAGAGGGGGGAGATATATATATAGAGAGAGAAGAGATATAGAGAGAGAGAGAGAGAGAGAGGGGAGATATATATATAGAGAGAGAGAGAGAGAGAGAGAGAGAGGAGAGAGAAAGAGAGAGAGAGGAAGAGAGAGTGAGAAAGAGAGAGAGAGGAAGAGAGAGAGAGAGAGGGGAAAGAGAGAGGGAGGGAGAGGAAGAGAGAGAGAGAGGAAGAGAGAGAGAGAGGAAGAGGAAGAGAGAGAACAGCAGTCAGTAAAGTCACAGTTTAACCCCTTCTGGAAATGAGGATACAGTCTGAGGGAACACTTTAAGGAAATGGTTAATTAGGCACCGAACGAAAAACATTGTGTGTTACGCAGCCTGGCCAGCCAAGCAGGGCTCCTTAACATTGTGTGTTACGCAGCCTGGCCAGCCAAGCAGGGCTCCTTAACATTGTGTGTTACGCAGCCTGGCCAGCCAAGCAGGGCTCCTTAACATTGTGTGTTACGCAGCCTGGCCAGCCAAGCAGGGCTCCTTAACATGGTGTGTTACGCAGCCTGGCCAGCCAAGCAGTTCTCCTTAACATTGTGTTACGCAGCCTGGCCAGCCAAGCAGTTCTCCTTAACATTGTGTGTTACGCAGCCTGGCCAGCCAAGCAGTTCTCCTTAACATTGTGTTACGCAGCCTGGCCAGCCAAGCAGTTCTCCTTAACATTGTGTTACGCAGCCTGGCCAGCCAAGCAGGGCTCCTTTACATGGTGTGTTACGCAGCCTGGCCAGCCAAACAGGGCTCCTATGGAAGCCTTGTCATTGTTCCTCTAAACAAACAGGAACATTCCCAGCATAAGGCAAACTATGGACACACCCACCCTGTCTACCATCCTTCTTCCATTAAATGACACAGAGAACATGGAGGGAGAGAGAAACAGGGAGACAGAGAGAAACAGGGAGTCAGAGAGACACAGGGAGACAGAGAGGAACAGGGAGACAGAGAGGAACAGGGAGACAGAGAGGAACAGGGAGACAGAGAGGAACAGGGAGACAGAGAGGAACAGGGAGACAGAGAGAAACAGGGAGTCAGAGAGACACAGGGAGACAGAGAGGAACAGGGAGACAGAGAGGAACAGGGAGACAGAGAGGAACAAGGAGTCAGAGAGACACAGGGAGACAGAGAGAAACAGGAAGACAGGGAGAAACAGGTACCTGGAACCCAAAAGGGTTCTCCCATGGGGAACAGCTGAAGAACCCTTTTGGGAGAAAGAAATCCTGCATGTGCTGGTATACTCCTGTTCTGTCTGTATGTCTGGGCCTGTCTTCACTGTGGGTGTAGCTGTGTGGGGCCTAATTGCTGCTTCCAGCTATATTATTATTGGTGTTGGTTGTGTCGGTGGCAGCAAACATGGCCTGCGTATGTTCATGATGACATGATGAGGAGTGTTGTATTTCCACCGCTAGCTGGCTAAATAACACCTGTCCTTATTGCCTGGGGAGGAACTTTGAGACGAGCAGTGTTTTCTAAAAATGTGACCTTATGGTCCCCTGGTCCTAAGTTTGATTTGATTTTATTTCACCTTTATTTAACCAGGTAGGCTAGTCGAGAACACCTTTATTTAACCAGGTAGGCTAGTTGAGAACACCTTTATTTAACCAGGTAGGCTAGTTGAGAACAAGTTCTCATTTACAACTGTGACCTGGCCAAGATAAAGCAAAGCTGTTTGACACATACAACAACACAGAGTTACACATGGAATAAACAAACATACAGTCAATAATATAGTAGAAAAATCTATATACGGTGTGTGTGTGCAAATGAGGTAGGTAATGTATAATGCACTGTGGATGGAAAAGAGTGGCATTTGGGATGCTGTCTGCTCTGTTGGTTAGTAACTAGTTGACTTAGTCTGTTTTTAAATGTTTGCACTTGCTGCTTGGGATCTGAGTAGCCCCGATGAACTGGTCCCACCCACAGTACATGGCCTACAGCAGAGCCTGGACCTGCTAGAGCAGTACTGCCAGACCTGGGCCCTGGCAGTAAACCCCAACAGCACATGGCCTACAGCAGAGCCTGGACCTGCTAGAGCAGTACTGCCAGACCTGGGCCCTGGCAGTAAACCCCCACAGCACCTGGCCTACAGCAGAGCCTGGACCTGCTAGAGCAGTACTGTCAGACCTGGGCCCTGGCAGTAAACCCCCACAGTACATGGCCTACAGCAGAACCTGGACCTGCTAGAGCAGTACTGCCAGACCTGGGGCCCTGGCAGTAAACCCCCACAGTACATGGCCTACAGCAGAACCTGGACCTGCTAGAGCAGTACTACCAGACCTGGGCCCTGGCAGTAAACCCCCAAAAATACAAAAATATTGATTTTAAAGAGAAGATCCAGATCTCAGGGAATTAGACCAAAGGTCTCAATTGGTACAAAATAAATAGAGTATTGCACACACTACAATTACTTTAAAAACAAGCTCAACTGGACACCTTAATGAGGCAGTGAATGAACTGAGAGAGAAAGCACGCAGGGTATTCTACACCATTAAAAAGCTAATTCTAATTGAAATACCTATTTAAATGTGTCTAAAACTAATGGAATGTGTCATTGAACCAATTGCACTTTATGGCAGAGAGGTGTGGGGTCCACTTGCAAAACAAGATTTCACCCAATGGGACAAACACCCCATTGAAACCCTGCATGCATAGTTCTGTAAGATTCTCCGACATGTCCAGAGGAAAACTACAAACCCTGCATGCAGGGCAGAATTAGGTCAACATCCACTAATAATAAAAACTCAAAAAAGAGCAATTCAGTTTTGGAAACATCTAAAATACAGTGACCCCCTCTCATATCATTACCAAGCCCTGCAATACCAAGAGCTGAGCAAAGAAAAGAGTCCCTTCATCCAGCTGGTCCTGAGTTCACTAACCTGTTCTACTAACACACTGAAGCCTCAGTCCCCTCATCCAGCTGGTCCTGGGGCTGAGTTCACTAACCTGTTCTACTAACACACTGAAGCCTCAGTCCCCTCATCCAGCTGGTCCTGAGTTCACTAACCTGTTTTACTAACACACTGAAGCCTCAGTCCCCTCATCCAGCTGGTCCTGGGGCTGAGTTCACTAACCTGTTCTACTAACACACTGAAGCCTCAGTCCCCTCATCCAGCTGGTCCAGGGGCTGAGTTCACTAACCTGTTCTACTAACACACTGAAGCCTCAGTCCCCTCATCCAGCTGGTCCTGGGGCTGAGTTCACTAACCTGTTCTACTAACACACTGAAGCCTCAGTCCCCTCATCCAGCTGGTCCTGGGGCTGAGTTCACTAACCTGTTCTACTAACACACTGAAGCCTCAGTCCCCTCATCCAGCTGGTCCTGGGGCTGAGTTCACAAACCTGTTCTACTAACACACTGAAGCCTCAGTCCCCTCATCCAGCTGGTCCTGGGGCTGAGTTCACTAACCTGTTCTACTAACACACTGAAGCCTCAGTCCCCTCATCCAGCTGGTCCTGGGGCTGAGTTCACAAACCTGTTCTACTAACACACTGAAGCCTCAGTCCCCTCATCCAGCTGGTCCTGGGGCTGAGTTCACTAACCTGTTCTACTAACACACTGAAGCCTCAGTCCCCTCATCCAGCTGGTCCTGGGGCTGAGTTCACTAACCTGTTCTACTAACACACTGAAGCCTCAGTCCCCTCATCCAGCTGGTCCAGGGGCTGAGTTCACTAACCTGTTCTACTAACACACTGAAGCCTCAGTCCCCTCATCCAGCTGGTCCAGGGGCTGAGTTCACTAACCTGTTCTACTAACACACTGAAGCCTCAGTCCCCTCATCCAGCTGGTCCAGGGGCTGAGTTCACTAACCTGTTCTACTAATTTGTATCCGCTCTCGTTGGACTTCGGTTGCATATTTTCCCGCCATTTTCTTAAAATCTGTAAACGATGTGAAGCCATGCCCATTTCCTGAAGAATTGCATTATGGGCCCTAAAGTACAGAAATAGTGTCCTCTGCGTGTAAACTTAATATTTTGGCAAATTTAGTACGGCATCCGGGAACTGTTGGCATACTAACTACATCCATAATGTGACCAATAAGCATACTATATACTCAATTAACATCACAAATAGTACGGTTAGTGTGGGTAGTATGTATAGTATAGTATAGTATAGCACAGTATAGTATAGTACAGTACAGTACAGTATAGTACAGTATAGTATAGTATCAAACACAGCTGTCCTCTATGCTTATTGTTATTGTTCAACGTTAATTCAACCCTGATTATTGTTGTTACTGTTGTCCCGTTGACAATATTGATTATTATTATTAATTATGTTACTATTGTAAATCTCAAAAGTAAGCGTTTGGCAATATGTGCATTGCTACGTCATGCCAATAAAGCAAATTTAATTGAGTTGACTAGAGGGAGAGAGAGACGAGAGACGAGGGAGAGAGAGACGAGAGACGAGAGAGATAGAGACGAGAGACGAGGGAGAGAGACGAGAGACGAGAGAGATAGAGACGAGAGAGACGAGAGACGAGGGAGAGAGAGACGAGAGATGAGAGGCGAGAGAGATAGAGACGAGAGAGAGAGAGACTAGAGAGAAAGAGACTAGAAAGAGAGAGAGACAATTCATTTTTTATTTTATTTCACCTTTATTTAACCAAGTAGGCTAGTTGAGAACAAGTCCTCATTTACAACTGCCACCTGGCCAAGATAAAGCAAAGCAGTTCGATACAAACAACAACACAGAGTTACACATGGAATAAACAAACATACAGTCAATAACACAATATAAACATCTATATACAGCATGTATATAGATACAAATTACAATATAGCAATTGAACACTGTGATAGACTGCATCCAATTTGTTGAATAGAGTGTTGGAGGCTATTTTGTAAATGACATCACTGAAGTCGAGGATCGGTAGGATGGTCAGTTTTACAAGGGTGTGTTTGGCAGCATGAGTGAAGGATGCTTTGTTCTGAAATAGGAAGCCAATTCTAGATTTAATTTTGGATTGGAGTTGTTTAATGTGAGTCTGGAAGGAGAGTTTACAGTCTAACCAGACACCTAGGTATTTGTAGTTGTCCACATATTCTAAGTCAGAGCCGTCCAGAGTAGTGATGCTGGATGGGCAGGCAGGTGCAGGCAGCGATCGGTTGAAGAGCATGCATTTAGTTTTACTTGTATTTAAGAGCAGTTGGAGGCCACGGAAGGAGAGTTGTAATGGCATTGAAGCTCATCTGGAGGTTAGTTAACACAGCGTCCAAAGAAGGGCCAGAAGTATACAGAATGGTGTCGTCTGCGTAGAGGTGGATCAGAGACTCACCAGCAGCAAGAGCGACATCGTTGATGTTTACAGAGAAGAGAGTTGGCCCGAGAATTGAACCCTGTGGCACCCCCATAGAGACTGCCAGAGGTCCGGACAGCAGACCCTCAGATTTGACACACTGAACTCTATCATAGAAGTAGTTGGTGAACCAGGCGAGGCAATCATTTGAGAAACCAAGGCTGTCGAGTCTGCCAATAAGAATGTTGTGATTGACAGAGTGGAAAGCCTTAGCCAGGTCGATGAATACGGCTGCACAGTAATGTCTCTTATCGATGGCGGTTATGATACCGTTAAGGACCTTGAGCGTGGCTGAGGTGCACCCATGACCAGCTCTGAAACCAGATTGCATAGCGGAGAAGGAACGGTGGGATTCGAAATGGTCGGTAATCTGTTTGTTGACTTGGCTTTCAAAGACCTTAGAAAGGCAGGGTAGAATAGATATAGGTCTGTAGCAGTTTGGGTCTAGAGTGTCTACCCCTTTGAAGAGGGGGATGACCGTGGCAGCTTTCCAATCTTTGGGAATCTCAGACGATACGAAAGAGAGGTTGAACAGGCTAGTAATAGGGATTGCAACAATTTCGGCAGATACTTTTTGAAAGAGAGGGTCCAGATTGTCGAACCCAGCTGATTTGTAGGGGTCCCAAATTTCCAGTTCTTTCAGAACATCAGCTATCTGGATTTGGGAGAAGGAGAAATGGGGAAGCCTTGGGTGAGTTGCTGTGGGGGGTGCAGTGCTGTTGACCGGGGTAGGGGTAGACAGGTGGAAAGCATGGCCAGTCGTAGAAAAATGCTTATTGAAATTCTCAATTATAGTGGATTTATCAGTGTTTCCTAGCCTCAGAGCAGTGGGCAGCTGGGAGGAGGTGCTCTTATTCTCCATGGACTTTACAGTGTCCCAGAACTTTTGGGAATTAGTGCTACAGGATGCAAATTTCTGTTTGAAAACTTGGTTCCTAACTTCCCTGAAAATATACATATCACGGGGGCTGTTCGATGCTAATGCGGTATGCCACAGGATGTTTTTGTGTTGGTCAAGGGCAGTCTGGTCTGGAGTGAACCGAGGGCTATGTCTGTTCCTGGTTCTAAATTTCTTGAACGGGGCATGCTTATTTAAGATGGTAAGGAAAGCACTTTTAAAGAAAAACCAGGCATCCTCTACTGATGGAATGAGGTCAATATCCTTCCAGGATACCCGAGCCAGGTTAATTAGAAAGGCCTGCTCGCTGAAGTGTTTCAGGGAGCGTTTGACAGTGATGAGAGGAGGTCGTTTGACCGCTGACCCATTACGGACGCAGGCAATGAGGCAGTGATCGCTGAGATCTTGGTTGAAAACAGCAGAGGTGTATTTGGAGGGTGAGTTAGTTAGGATGATATCTATGAGGGTGCCCGTGTTTACGGATTTGCGGTTATATCTGGTAGGTTCATTGATAAATTGTGTGAGATTGTGGGCATCAAGCTTAGATTGTAGGATGGCCAGGGTGTTAAGCACGTCCCAGTTTAGGTCACCTAGCAGCACGAGCTCAGAAGATAGATGGGGGGCAATCAATTCACATATGGTGTTGAGGGCACAGCTGGGGGCAGAGGGTGGTCTATAGCAAGTGGCAACAGTGAGAGACTTGTTTCTGGAAAGGTGGATTTTTAGAAGTAGAAGCTCGAATTGTTTGGGTACAGACCTGGATAGTAATACAGAACTCTGCAGGCTATCTTTGCAGTAGATTGCAACACCGCCCCCTTTGGCAGTTCTATCTTGTCGGAAAATGTTATAGTTAGGAATGGAAATGTCAAGGTTTTTGGTGGTCTTCCTAAGCCAGGATTCAGACACGGCTAGAACATCCGGATACCTGACCACTGTGACTGACCCAAACTTAAGGACATCTTTGACTATGTACAGACTCAGTGAGCATAGCCTTGCTATTGAGAAAGGCCACCGTAGGCAGACATGGCTCTCAAGAGAAGACAGGCTATGTGCTCAATGCCCACAAAATGAGGTGGAAACTGAGCTGCACTTCCTAACCTCCTGCCCAATGTATGACCATATTAGAGAGACATATTTCCCTCAGATTACACAGATCCACAAAGAATTCGGAAACAAACCCAATTTTGATAAACTCCCATATCTACTGGGTGAAATTCCACAGTGTGCCATCACAGCAGCAAGATTTGTGACCTGTTGCCACAAGAAAAGGGCAACCAGTGAAGAACAAACACCATTGTAAATACAACCCATATATATGCTTATCCTTTTGTACATTAACCATTTGTACAATATATATACACTATATATATATACATAATATGACATTTGTAATGTTTATATTATTTTGAATTCTTCTGTATGTTAAATGTTTACTGTCAATTTATATTGTTTATTTCACTTTTATATATTATCTACCTCACTTTCTTTGGCAATGTTAACATGTTTCCCCCATGCCAATAAAGCCCCTTGAATTGAATTGACAGACTAGGGAGAAAGAGAGAATAGAGAGAATAGAGAGAGAGATAGACTAGAGAGAGAGAGACTTAAATAATAGAATAGAGAGAGACGAGAGAGAGAGAGACTAGAGAGAGAATAGAGAGACTAGGGAGAGAGAGATACTAGGGAGAGAGAGATACTAGAGAGAGACTAGAGAGAAACTTAATTAATAGAATAGAGAGAGAGAGAGACTAGAGAGAGACTAGAGAAACTTAATTCATAGAATAGAGAGAGAGAGAGACTAGAGAGAGACTAGAGAAACTTAATTCATAGAATAGAGAGAGAGAGACTAGAGAGGGAGACTAGAGAGAGAGAGAGACTAGAGAGAGAGAGAGACTAGAGAGAGAGAAAGAGACTAGAGAGAGACTTAATTAATAGAATAGAGAGAGAGAGAGAGAGACTAGAGAGAGAGAGAGACTAGAGAGAGAGAGAGACTAGAGAGAGAGAGTCTAGAGAGAGAGAGACTAGAGAGAGAGAGACTAGAGAGAGAGAGAGAGCGAGAGACATAATTAATATAATAGAGAGACTAGAGAGAGAGAGACTAGAGAGAGAGAGAGACTTAATTAATATAATAGAGAGACTAGAGAGAGAGAGAGAGACTAGAGAGAGAGACTAGACAGAGAGAGAGAGACTAGAGAGAGAGAGAGACTTGATTAATATAATAGAGAGACTAGAGAGAGAGAGAGACTAGAGAGAGAGACTAGAGAGAGTGAGACATAATTAATATAATAGAGAGACTAGAGAGAGAGAGACTAGAGAGAGAGAGAGACTTAATTAATATAATAGAGAGACTAGAGAGAGAGAGAGAGACTAGAGAGAGAGACTAGAGAGAGAGAGAGACTAGAGAGAGAGAGAGACTTGATTAATATAATAGAGAGACTAGAGAGAGAGAGAGACTAGAGAGAGAGACTAGAGAGAGAGAGACTTAATTAATATAATAGAGAGACTAGAGAGAGAGAGAGATATTTAATTAATATAATAGAGAGACTAGAGAGAGAGAGACTAGAGAGAGAGAGACTAGAGAGAGAGAGAGACTTAATTAATATAATAGAGAGACTAGAGAGATACTAGAGAGAGAGAGAGAGAGATAGAGACTAGAGAGAGAGAGAGAGAGAGAGAGAGAGAGACTTAATTAATATAATAGAGAGACTAGAGAGAGAGAGAGAGACTAGAGAGAGAGAGAGAGACTAGAGAGAGAGACTAGAGAGAGAGAGATACTTGAGGGAGAGAGAGAGAGAGAGACTAGAGAGAGAGAGACTAGAGAGAGAGAGAGAGACTTAATTAATATAATAGAGAGACTAGAGAGAGAGAGAGACTAGAGAGAGAGAGACTAGAGAGAGAGAGAGACTAGAGAGAGAGAGAGAGAGACTTAATTAATATAATAGAGAGACTAGAGAGAGAGAGAGACTAGAGAGAGAGAGACTAGAGAGAGAGAGAGACTGCGCAACAGGCCCAACCCCCATCCTGCAACCTAAGAGGTATGTATCAGATGCTCAACATGCTCTGCTCACACCTAATGTGATGGTCCGGGCCTGAACCACACAAAAACAACACTAGACACTATGGAACACAAAGCTTTTACTATCTCATCCTGGAATATACAAGGTCAGAGGTCATCTGCCTTTGGCCTAAAGAGCAGGAACCCAGACTTCATCAAAGAAATCAGAAATACAGACATTGTCATCCTACAAGAAACCTGGTATAGAGGAGATGGACCCACTGGTTGTCCTCTAGGTTACAGAGAGCTGGTAGTCCCATCCACCAAACTACCAGGTGGGTGGTATAGAGGAGACGGACCCACTGGTTGCCCTCTAGGTTACAGAGAGCTGGTAGTCCCATCCACCACACTACCAGGTGGGTGGTATAGAGGAGATGGACCCACTGGTTGTCCTCTAGGTTACAGAGATCTGGTAGTCCCATCCACCACACTACCAGGTGGGTGGTATAGAGGAGATGGACCCCCTGGTTGTCCTCTAGGTTACAGAGAGCTGGTAGTCCCATCCACCACACTACCAGGTGTGAAACATGGTATAGAGGAGACGGACCCACTGGTGGCCCTCTAGGTTACAGAGAGCTGGTAGTCCCATCCACCACACTACCAGGTGTGAAACATGGTATAGAGGAGATGGACCCACTGGTGGCCCTCTAGGTTACAGAGAGCTGGTAGTCCCATCCAGCTCACGACCAGGTGGGTGGTATAGAGGAGACAGACTCACTGGTTGCCCTCTAGGTTACAGAGAGCTGGTAGTCCCATCCACCAAACTACCAGGTGGGTGGTATAGAGGAGACGGACCCACTGGTTGCCCTCTAGGTTACAGAGAGCTGGTAGTCCCATCCAGCAAACTACCAGGTGGGTGGTATAGAGGAGACGGACCCACTGGTGGCCCTCTAGGTTACAGAGAGCTGGTAGTCCCATCCAGCTCACGACCAGGTGGGTGGTATAGAGGAGACAGACTCACTGGTTGCCCTCTAGGTTACAGAGAGCTGGTAGTCCCATCCACCAAACTACCAGGTGGGTGGTATAGAGGAGATGGACCCACTAGTTGTCCTCTAGGTTACAGAGAGCTGGTAGTCCCATCCACCAAACTACCAGGTGTGTGGTATAGAGGAGACGGACCCACTGGTTGCCCTCTAGGTTACAGAGAGCTGGTAGTCCCATCCACCAAACTACCAGGTGTGAAACAGGGAAGAGACTCAGGGGGTATGCTGATTTGGTATAGAGCAGACCTAACTCACTCCATTAAATTAATCAAAACAGGAACATTTTACATCTGGCTAGAAATTCAAAAAGGAAATGGTCTCAACAGAGAAAAATGTCCTTCTGTGTGCTACCCTTATCCCCCCACTAGAATAGCCATACTTTAACAATGACAGCTACTCCATCCTGGAGGAGAAATCAATCATTTCCAGGCCCAGGGACATGTACTAGTCTGTGGCGACCTAAATGCCAGAACCGGACAAGAACCTGACACCCTCAGCACACAGGGGGACAAACACCTGCCTGCAGGTGACAGCATTCCCTCCCCCTTTTGGCCCCCTTGACACAACTATAACAACATAACCAACAAAAACAGGTCACAACTACTGCAGCTCTGTCGCACGCTGGGTCTGTACATAGTCAATGGTAGAGGACTCCTATAGCTCTGTTACATCCTGGGTCTGTACATAGTCAATGGTAGGCTTCGAGGGGACTCCTACTGTAGGTACACTGATAGATCATCTCTTGGCTGTAGTACTGTAGACTACTTTATCACTGACCTAAACCCAGAGTCTCTCAGAGCATTCATAGTCAGCCCACGGACACCTCTATCAGATCAAAGCAAAATCACAGTCTACTTGAACAGAGAGCTGGAAGTCCCATCCACCAAACTACCAGGTGTGTGGTGGATGGGACTACCAGCTCAATCATGAGGCATGAAAGCCAAAGGAGATGAATAATATTAAGAAATGCTGTAGATGTAAGGAAAGTAGAGTGGAAATCTACCTAAACAACTTCCTGGACAAAACGTTCCACTGTAAACGTGAAGGTGTAAACTTGGCAGGAGTAAACCTAAACAGTATATTTGACCTCTCAGCTTCCTTATCAAATCTAACAATCGCAAATAGAAAACCGAAGAAAATGAACAACAATGAAAAATGGTTTGATGAAGAAAGCAAAACCCAAACACGGAACCCAAACCGGCTGCTCGCGTGCGCAATCGTGCGCTATCGTGCGCTATCGTGCATACATTTATTTTGTCCCCCTACACCGAACGCGATCACGACACGCAGGTTAAAATATTTTTTAAAAACTCTGAACCAATTACATTCATTTGGGGACAGGTCGAAAAACATTAAACATCTATGGCAATTTAGCTAGGTAGCTTGCACTTGCTAGCTAACGTTAATTTGTCCTATTTAGCTAGCTTGCTGCTGCTAGCTAATTTGTCCTGGGATATAAACATCGAGTTGTTATTTTACCTGAAATGCACAAGGTCCTCGACTCCGACAATTAATCCACACATAAAACGGCCAACCGAATCGTTTCTAGTCAACTCTCCTCCTTCCAGGCTTTTTCATCGTTTAACTTATATGTTGATCGCATCTAAACTTTCATTGCATTACCACGACTACTGGCAAAACAGTTCGTCTTTACCCACTTTGGGTACCTGCTTCTATAAACCAATGAGGAGATGGGAGAGGCAGGACTTGCAGCGCGATCTGCGTCAGAAATAGAAAGGAGTTCTATTGTAGACCTTGGCAACGCAGAGCATTGTGGGTGCAATAACTGAAAAACATGGATTTCTAAATGTATTTTGTGACGCTCGCGCACACGACGTGTCCGGTCTGTAGGAAAGAAATTGAGAAACCTGTCCAACCAAAAACACAGAGAACCAGAAAACCTGAGTCTATGCCTTCACTATGGTGAATCACTAAAACAATACAGAAATACACTACGGAAAAAGAAGGAACAGCACGTCAGAAATCAGCTCAATGTAATTGAAGAATCCATAGACTCTAACCACTTCTGGGAAAACAGGAAAACACTAAACAAACAATAACACAAAGTATTATCTATCCAAAATGGAGATGTGTGGATAAACCACTTCTCCAGTCTTTTTGACTCTATAACAAAGAACAAACAGCAAAAACATATACATGATCAAATACAAATCTTAGAATCAACTATTAAAAACGACCAGAACCCACTGGATTCTCCAATTACATTGAATGAACTACAGTCAGTCAGTCAGTCAGTCAGTCAGTCAGTCAGGGGACCAGACTCATATACAGTCAGCCAGTCAGTCAGGGGACCAGACTCATATACAGTCAGTAAGTAAGTCAGGGGACCAGAATGATATACAGTCAGTCAGTCAGGGGACCAGACTCATATACAGTCAGTCAGTCAGTCAGTAAGTCAGTCAGGGGACCAGACTCATATACAGTCAGTCAGTCAGTCAGTCAGTAAGTCAGTCAGGAGACCAGACTCATATACAGTCAGTAAGTCAGTCAGGGGACCAGACTCATATACAGTCAGTCAGACAGTCAGTCAGGGGACCAGAATGATATACAGTCAGTAAGTCAGTCAGTCAGGGGACCAGACTCATATACAGTCAGTCAGTCAGTCAGTCAGTCAGGAAACCAGACTGATATTCAGTCAGTCAGGGGTCCAGAATTATATACAGTCAGTCAGGGGACCAGACTCATATACAGTCAGTCAATCAGGGGACCAGGCTGATATTCAGTCAGTCAGTCAGTCAGTCAGGGGACCAGAATGATATACAGTCAGTCAGGGGACCAGACTGATATTCAGTCAGTCAGTCAGGGGACCAGACTCATATACAGTCAGTCAGTCAGCCAGTCAGTCAGTCAGGGGACCAGACTCATATACAGTCAGTCAGTCAGTCAGTAAGTCAGTCAGGGGACCAGACTCATATACAGTCAGTCAGTCAGTCAGTCAGTAAGTCAGTCAGGAGACCAGACTCATATACAGTCAGTAAGTCAGTCAGGGGACCAGACTCATATACAGTCAGTCAGACAGTCAGTCAGGGGACCAGAATGATATACAGTCAGTAAGTCAGTCAGTCAGGGGACCAGACTCATATACAGTCAGTCAGTCAGTCAGGAAACCAGACTGATATTCAGTCAGTCAGGGGTCCAGAATGATATACAGTCAGTCAGGGGACCAGACTCATATACAGTCAGTCAGTCAGTCAGTCAGTCAGGGGACCATGCTGATATTCAGTCAGTCAGTCAGTCAGTCAGGGGACCAGAATGATATACAGTCAGTCAGGGGACCAGACTGATATTCAGTCAGTCAGTCAGGGGACCAGACTCATATACAGTCAGTCAGTCAGCCAGTCAGTCAGTCAGGGGACCAGACTCATATACAGTCAGTCAATCAGTAAGTCAGGGGACCAGACTCATATACAGTCAGTCAGTCAGTCAGGGGACCAGAATGATATACAGTCAGTCAGTCAGGGGACCACTCATATACAGTCAGTCAGGAGACCAGACTCATATACAGTCAGTCAGTCAGTCAGTCAGTGTTACCGTCAGTCAGTCAGTCAGTCAATCAGTGTTACCGTCAATCAGTCAGTCAGTGTTACCGTCAGTCAGTCAGTCAGTCAGTCAGTCAGTCAGTCAGTCAGTCAGTGTTACCGTCAGTCAGTCAGTCAGTCAGTCAGTCAGTCAGTCAGTCAGTGTTGCCGTCAGTCAGTCAGTCAGTCAGTTAGCCAGACTGATATTCAGTCAGTCAGTCAGGGGACCAAACTGATATTCAGTCAGTCAGTCAGGGGACCAGATTGATATTCAGTCAGTTAGTCAATCAGTTAGCCAGACTGATATTCAGTCAGTCAGTCAGGGGACCAGACTGATATTTAGTCAATCAGTCAATCAGTTAGCCAGACTGATATTCGGTCAGTCAGTCAGGGGACCAGTCAGAGACTGTCTGTGTCAGTCTCTGACTGGCTCCTAACCTGCCTGTGTATAGACTGGCTCCTAACCTGCCTGTGTATAGACTGGCTCCTAACCTGTCTGTGTAGACTGGCTCCTAACCTGCCTGTGTATAGACTGGCTCCTAACCTGCCTGTGTATAGACTGGCTCCTAACCCGTCTGTGTATAGACTGGCTCCTAACCTGTCTGTGTATAGACTGGCTCCTAACCTGTCTGTGTATAGACTGGCTCATAACCTGCCTGTGTATAGACTGGCTCCTAACCTGTCTGTGTATAGACTGGCTCCTAACCTGTCTGTGTATAGACTGGCTCCTAAGCTGTCTGTGTATAGACTGGCCCCTAACCTGCCTGTGTATAGACTGGCTCCTAACCTGTCTGTGTATAGACTGGCTCCTAACCTGCCTGTGTATAGACTGGCTCCTAACCTGTCTGTGTATAGACTGGCTCCTAACCTGCCTGTGTATAGACTGGCTCATAACCTGTCTGTGTATAGACTGGCTCCTAACCTGTCTGTGTATAGACTGGCTCATAACCTGCCTGTGTATAGACTGGCTCCTAACCTGTCTGTGTATAGACTGGCTCCTAACCTGTCTGTGTATAGACTGGCTCCTAAGCTGTCTGTGTATAGACTGGCCCCTAACCTGCCTGTGTATAGACTGGCTCCTAACCTGTCTGTGTATAGACTGGCTCCTAACCTGCCTGTGTATAGACTGGCTCCTAACCCGTCTGTGTATAGACTGGCTCCTAACCTGTCTGTGTATAGACTGGCTCCTAACCTGTCTGTGTATAGACTGGCTCATAACCTGCCTGTGTATAGACTGGCTCCTAACCTGTCTGTGTATAGACTGGCTCCTAACCTGTCTGTGTATAGACTGGCCCCTAACCTGCCTGTGTATAGACTGGCTCCTAACCTGTCTGTGTATAGACTGGCTCCTAACCTGCCTGTGTATAGACTGGCTCCTAACCTGTCTGTGTATAGACTGGCTCCTAACCTGTCTGTGTATAGACTGGCTCCTAACCTGTCTGTGTATAGACTTGCTCCTAACCTGTCTTTGTATAGACTGGCTCATAACCTGCCTGTGTATAGACTGGCTCCTAACCTGTCTGTGTATAGACTGGCTCCTAACCTGTCTGTGTATAGACTGGCTCCTAAGCTGTCTGTGTATAGACTGGCCCCTAACCTGCCTGTGTATAGACTGGCTCCTAACCTGTCTGTGTATAGACTGGCTCCTAACCTGTCTGTGTATAGACTGGCTCCTAACCTGTCTGTGTATAGACTTGCTCCTAACCTGTCTTTGTATAGACTGGCTCCTAACCTGCCTGTGTATAGACTGGCTCCTAACCTGCCTGTGTATAGACTGGCTCCTAACCTGCCTGTGTATAGACTGGCTCCTAACCTGCCTGTGTATAGACTGGCTCCTAACCTGCCTGTGTATAGACTGGCTCCTAACCTGTCTCTGTATAAACTGGCTCCTAACCTGTCTGTGTATAGACTGGCTCATAACCTGCCTGTGTATAGACTGGCTCCTAACCTGCCTGTGTATAGACTGGCTCCTAACCTGTCTGTGTATAGACTGGCTCCTAACCTGTCCGTGTATAGACTGGCTCCTAACCTGCCTGTGTATAGACTGGCTACTAACCTGCCTGTGTATAGACTGGCTCCTAACCTGCTTGTGTATAGACTGGCTCCTAACCTGTCTGCCACAAGCTAATTTATTAGCGAGTCAACAGTGCCACCATGCAAATGATTGGCAAACAGTCTGAACTCACTAACTCACACAGCAAACAGTCTGAACTCACTAACTCACACAGCAAACCGTCTCAACTCACTAACTCATACAGCAAACAGTCTCAACTCACTAACTCACACAGCAAAGTCTCAACTCACACAGCAAACAGTCTCAACTCACTAACTCACACAGCAAACAGTCTCAACTCACTAACTCACACAGCAAACAGTCTCAACTCACTAACTCACACAGCAAACAGTCTCAACTCACTTACTCACCCACAAAGTCTCAACTCACTAACTCACACAGCAAACAGTCTCAACTCACTAACTCACCCACAAAGTCTCGACTCACTAACTCATACAGCAAACAGTCTCAACTCACTAACTCACACAGCAAACAGTCTCAACTCACTAACTCACACAGCAAACAGTCTCAACTCACACAGCAAACAGTCTCAACTCACTAAATCACACAGAGTCCTAGAGGTCTGACAGAGAGAGTCCTAGATGTCTGACAGAGAGAGTCCTAGATGTCTGACAGAGAGAGTCCTAGAGGTCTGACAGAGAGAGTCCTAGAGGTCTGACAGAGAGAGTCCTAGAGGTCTGACAGAGAGAGCCCTAGAGGTCTGACAGAGAGAGCCCTAGAGGTCTGACAGAGAGAGTCCTAGAGGTCTGACAGAGAGAGTCCTAGAGGTCTGACAGAGAGAGCCCTAGAGGTCTGACAGAGAGTCCTAGATGTCTGACAGAGAGAGTCCTAGATGTCTGACAGAGAGAGTCCTAGAGGTCTGACAGAGAGAGTCCTAGAGGTCTGACAGAGAGAGTCCTAGAGGTCTGACAGAGAGAGTCCTAGAGGTCTGACAGAGAGAGTCCTAGAGGTCTGACAGAGAGAACCCTAGAGGTCTGACAGAGAGAGCCCTAGAGGTCTGACAGAGCGAGCCCTAGAGGTCTGACAGAGAGAGCCCTAGAGGTCTGACAGAGAGAGCCCTAGAGGTCTGACAGAGAGAGCCCTAGAGGTCTGACAGAGAGAGTCCTAGAGGTCTGACAGAGAGAGTCCTAGAGGTCTGACAGAGAGAGCCCTAGAGGTCTGACAGAGAGAGTCCTAGAGGTCTGACAGAGAGAGTCCTAGAGGTTTGACAGAGAGAGCCCAAGAGGTCTGACAGAGAGAGTCCTAGATGTCTGACAGAGAGAGCCCTAGAGGTCTGACAGAGAGAGTGTGTGCGTGTGTGTATTCCTTAGCATAAAGACGTACCTGTGGATGGAGTAGAAGTGCTCATGGTAGTATGGCCGTAGAGGACAGCAGAAGAAAGAGGCTTCTCAGATCCCTGCTGACAGACAGGAAAGAGACGTTAGGTAACTGTTACTCCCTGCTGACAGACAGGACAGAGACGTTAGGTAACTGTTACTCCCTGCTGACAGACAAGACAGAGACGTTAGGTAACTGTTACTCCCTGCTGACAGACAGGACAGAGACGTTAGGTAACTGTTACTCCCTGCTGACAGACAAGACAGAGACGTTAGGTAACTGTTACTCCCTGCTGACAGACAGAACAGAAGACGTTAGGTAACTGTTACTCCCTGCTGACAGACAGGACAGAGACGTTAGGTAACTGTTACTCCCTGCTGACAGACAGGACAGAGACGTTAGGTAACTGTTACTCCCTGCTGACAGACAAGACAGGACAGAGACGTTAGGTAACTGTTACTCCCTGCTGACAGACAGAACAGAGACGTTAGGTAACTGTTACTCCCTGCTGACAGACAAGACAGAGACGTTAGGTAACTGTTACTCCCTGCTGACAGACAAGACAGAGACGTTAGGTAACTGTTACTCCCTGCTGACAGACAAGACAGAGACATTAGGTAACTGTTACTCCCTGCTGACAGATTGATGGACTAATATTATAGAAACTAATAGTATAGAGACTGATAAACTAATAGTATAGAGACTGACAGACTAATAGTATAGAGACTGACAGACTAATAGTATAGAGACTGGCGGACTAATAGTATAGAGACTAATAGTATAGAGACTGATGGACTAATATTATAGACTGATGGACTAATAGTATAGAGACTGACAGACTAATAGTATAGAGACCGGTGAACTAGAGACTGATGGACTTGAGACTGACGGACTAATAGTATAGAGACTGACAGACTAGAGACTGACGGACTAATAGTATAGAGACTGACAGACTAGAGACTGACGGACTAATAGTATAGAGACTGATGGACTAATAGTATAGAGACTGATGGACTAATAGTACAGCGACTGATGGACTAATAGTATAGAGACTGATAGACTAATAGTATAGAGACTGATGGACTAATAGTATAGAGACTGATGGACTAATAGTATAGAGACTGATGGACTAGAGACTGATGGACTAGAGACTGATGGACTAATAGTATAGAGACTGATGGACTAGAGACTGATGGACTAATAGTATAGAGACTGATGGACTAGAGACTGATGGACTAATAGTATAGAGACTGACGGACTAATAGTATAGAGACTGATGGACTAATAGTATAGAGACTGATGGACTAATAGTATAGAGACTGATGGACTAGAGACTGATGGACTAGAGACTGATGGACTAGAGACTGATGGACTAATAGTATAGAGACTGATGGACTAATAGTATAGAGACTGATGGACTAGAGACTGATGGACTAATAGTATAGAGACTGATGGACTAGAGACTGATGGACTAATAGTATAGAGACTGATGGACTAATAGTATAGAGACTGATGGACTAGAGACTGATGGACTAATAGTATAGAGACTGATGGACTAGAGACTGATGGACTAATAGTATAGAGACTGATGGACTAGAGACTGATGGACTAATAGTATAGAGACTGATGGACTAGAGACTGATGAACTAATAGTATAGAGACTGATGGACTAGAGACTGATGGACTAATAGTATAGAGACTGATGGACTAGAGACTGATGGACTAATAGTATAGAGACTGATGGACTAGAGACTGATGGACTAGAGACTGATGGACTAGAGACTGATGGACTAATAGTATAGAGACTGATGGACTAGAGACTGATGGACTAGAGACTGATGGACTAGAGACTGATGGACTAATAGTATAGAGACTGATGGACTAATAGTATAGATACTGATGGACTAATAGTATAGAGACTGATGGACTAGAGACTGATGGACCAGAGACTGACGGACTAATAGTATAGCGACTGATGGACTAATAGTATAGAGACTGATGGACTAGAGACTGACGGACTAATAGTATAGAGACTGATGGACTAATAGTATAGAGACTGACAGACTAATAGTATAGAGGCTGATGGACTAGAGACTGATGGACTTGAGACTGATGGACTAATAGTATAGAGACTGAGAGACTAATAGTATAGAGGCTGATGGACTAATAGTATAGAGACTGATGGACTAATAGTATAGAGACTGACAGACTAATAGTATAGAGACTGACAGACTAATAGTATAGAGACTGGCGGACTAATAGTATAGAGACTGGCGGACTAATAGTATAGAGACTAATAGTATAGAGACTGATGGACTAATATTATAGACTGATGGACTAATAGTATAGAGACTGACAGACTAATAGTATAGAGACCGGTGAACTAGAGACTGATGGACTTGAGACTGACGGACTAATAGTATAGAGACTGACAGACTAGAGACTGACGGACTAATAGTATAGAGACTGATGGACTAATAGTATAGAGACTGATGGACTAATAGTATAGAGACTGACGGACTAATAGTATAGAGACTGATGGACTAGAGACTGACGGACTAATAGTATAGAGACTGATGGACTAATAGTATAGAGACTGATGGACTAATAGTATAGAGACTGATGGACTAGTGATTGACAGACTAATAGTATAGAGACTGATGGACTAATAGTATAGAGACTGATAGACTAATAGTATAGAGACCGGTGAACTAGAGACTGATAGACTAGTGATTGACAGACTAATAGTATAGAGACTGATGGACTAATAGTATAGAGACTGATGGACTAATAGTATAGAGACTAACAGACTAATAGTATATAGACTAATGGCCTAGAGACTGACGGACTAGAGACTGACGGACTAATAGTATAGAGACTGATGGACTAATAGTATAGAGACTAACAGACTAATAGTATAGAGACTGATGGACTAATAGTATAGAGACTGACGGACTAATAGTATAGAGACTGATGAACTAATAGTATAGAGACTAACAGACTAATAGTATAGAGGCTGATGGACTAACAGTATAGAGACTGATGGACTAGAGACTGATGGACTAATAGTATAGAGACTAACAGACTAATAGTATATAGACTAATGGCCTAGAGACTGATGGACTAGAGCCTGATGGACTAATAGTATAGAGACTGATGGACTAACAGTATAGAGACTGATGGACTAGAGACTGATGGACTAGAGCCTGATGGACTAATAGTATAGAGACTGATGGACTAACAGTATAGAGACTGATGGACTAGAGACTGATGGACTAATAGTATATAGCCTGATGGACTAATAGTATAGAGACTGATGGACTAACAGTATAGAGACGGATGGACTAGAGACTGATGGACTAATAGTATAGAGACTTATGGACTAGAGACTGATGGACTAGAGCCTGATGGACTAATAGTATAGAGACTGATCGACTAATAGTATAGAGACTGATGGACTAATAGTATAGAGACTAACAGACTAATAGTATAGAGACTGATGGACTAATAGTATAGAGACTGATGGACTAATAGTATAGAGACTAACAGACTAATAGTATAGAGACTGATGGACTAATAGTATAGAGACTGACAGACTAATAGTATAGAGACCGGTGAACTAGAGACTGATGGACTTGAGACTGACGGACTAATAGTATAGCGACTGATGGACTAATAGTATAGAGACTGACAGACTAGAGACTGACAGACTAATAGTATAGAGACTGATGGACTAATAGTATAGAGACTGATGGACTAATAGTATAGAGACTGATGGACTAATAGTATAGAGACTAACAGACTAATAGTATAGAGACTGATGGACTAATAGTATAGAGACTGATGGACTAATAGTATAGAGACTGACGGACTAATAGTATAGAGACTGATGGACTAGAGACTGACGGACTAATAGTATAGAGACTGATGGACTAATAGTATAGAGACTGATGGACTAATAGTATAGAGACTGATGGACTAGTGATTGACAGACTAATAGTATAGAGACTGATGGACTAATAGTATAGAGACTGATAGACTAATAGTATAGAGACCGGTGAACTAGAGACTGATAGACTAGTGATTGACAGACTAATAGTATAGAGACTGATGGACTAATAGTATAGAGACTGATGGACTAATAGTATAGAGACTAACAGACTAATAGTATATAGACTAATGGCCTAGAGACTGACGGACTAGAGACTGACGGACTAATAGTATAGAGACTGATGGACTAATAGTATAGAGACTAACAGACTAATAGTATAGAGACTGATGGACTAATAGTATAGAGACTGACGGACTAATAGTATAGAGACTGATGAACTAATAGTATAGAGACTAACAGACTAATAGTATAGAGGCTGATGGACTAACAGTATAGAGACTGATGGACTAGAGACTGATGGACTAATAGTATAGAGACTAACAGACTAATAGTATATAGACTAATGGCCTAGAGACTGATGGACTAGAGCCTGATGGACTAATAGTATAGAGACTGATGGACTAACAGTATAGAGACTGATGGACTAGAGACTGATGGACTAGAGCCTGATGGACTAATAGTATAGAGACTGATGGACTAACAGTATAGAGACTGATGGACTAGAGACTGATGGACTAATAGTATATAGCCTGATGGACTAATAGTATAGAGACTGATGGACTAACAGTATAGAGACGGATGGACTAGAGACTGATGGACTAATAGTATAGAGACTTATGGACTAGAGACTGATGGACTAGAGCCTGATGGACTAATAGTATAGAGACTGATCGACTAATAGTATAGAGACTGATGGACTAATAGTATAGAGACTAACAGACTAATAGTATAGAGACTGATGGACTAATAGTATAGAGACTGATGGACTAATAGTATAGAGACTAACAGACTAATAGTATAGAGACTGATGGACTAATAGTATAGAGACTGACAGACTAATAGTATAGAGACCGGTGAACTAGAGACTGATGGACTTGAGACTGACGGACTAATAGTATAGCGACTGATGGACTAATAGTATAGAGACTGACAGACTAGAGACTGACAGACTAATAGTATAGAGACTGATGGACTAATAGTATAGAGACTGATGGACTAATAGTATAGAGACTGATGGACTAATAGTATAGAGACTAACAGACTAATAGTATAGAGACTGATAGACTAATAGTATAGAGACTGATGGACTAATAGTATAGAGACAGATGGACTAATAGTATAGAGACTGATGGACTAGAGACTGATGGAGTAGAGACTGATGGACCAATAGTATAGAGACTGATGGACTAATAGTATAGAGACTAACAGACTAATAGTATAGAGACTGATGCAGTCAGACGTGTTGTCGTGTCCCTTGTATATATATCGTTTTTTTTAACATATTTTTCTTCGCTTATCTTTTAAAACATTTAGCTAAACCTCAACTTCTAAATACTCTCCTGCAACCCGCCTCACCCAATGTAGCTATTTGTTCCTAAAGTATTTATATTTACTTCGGATCCGGAACCCCTCAACTGAAGCTAGCCAGCTAACTACCAGCTATCAGTCAGCAAACCATTGCTAGCAGTCTTCAGCTAACCGTTCATCAGCTAACCTTTAGCTCGGAAAGCTCTCGCCAGTTCGAACAACGAGACTCTAACCAGAGCATAACGGACCTATTTTTTTTTTTTCATCCCCGGATTCCCACCGCAAATGGAACATTTCTCAGCTGGATCTTCACAACTAGCTAACTAGATAACCGCAACCTCGGATGATTACTCCTGGCTAGCGTTTCCACCCACTTAGCTTGAAGCTAGCCCGGCCAGAGCTCCTGTGCTACCACCGAAGCATACTCCTGGGCTACAATATCCGGACCCACGACCGGTCTATCGATGTCACCGCATGAAGAGGCATAAACAGACTCACCCCACCGCGACGCCCCCCAAAGGCTAACTTTCTAGCCGTTTCTGTCTCCTTGCTTGCTAATTCGGCCTGCTAACTGCTACCTTGTTTAGCCCCGGTCCGCTAACTGCTACCTTGTTTAGCCCCGGCCTACTAACTGTTAGTTTGTTAGCACAGGCTTGCTAACCGTCTGAATCGCCGCGTCCCAAACACTCACTGGACCCATATTTACTTTCAATCTCTTTTCGAGGTCGCAACGGAGGGGCCAGTTGGATAACTCCCTCTGGCAGATAACGTCGGTAGTCCAGTCGTGAAGGCCCGGTGGGGCGCCACATTGGCAGTAAAACTGGTCTGGATAGGTGATTGTAGCCCAGGAGTGGCTGATGGAACACTTCAGCTGGCTAGCTCCGGAATAATTGATGTTTGCTCTGAGATCAACGTAAGCCAATAGTCACATGGATAGCAGCTAGCTAGCTGCGAGATCCAGGTGTAAATGTCCAGAGCTTGCAGGAGAAATCCGGGGATATGGAGAGAAAAATAGGTCCGGTATGTTCTGGTCTGAGTCGCGTTGTACAAAACTGCCGATAGATTTTCGAGCTAAAGGATAGCTGATGACCACAAAACTTGGTTAGCTGAATACTAACGTTAGCCAGTAAATTGGCTAGCTACTGGCTAGCTTCTGGTTAGCTTCTGGTTAGCTTCTGGCTAGCTTCTATTGTGGATTTCAGATTTAACAGTATTGATTCCGTCCCCCTCCTCGGCCCTATCTGGGCTCGAACCAGGGACCCTCTGAACACATTAACAACTGCCTCCTCGCCCCTATCTGGGCTCGAACCAGGGACCCTCTGAACACATTAACAACTGCCTCCTCGCCCCTATCTGGGCTCGAACCAGGGACCCTCTGAACACATTAACAACTGCCTCCTCGCCCCTATCTGGGCTCGAATCAGGGACCCTCTGAACACATTAACAACTGCCTCCTCGCCCCTATCTGGGCTCGAACCAGGGACCCTCTGAACACATTAACAACTGCCTCCTCGCCCCTATCTGGGCTCGAACCAGGGACCCTCTGAACACATTAACAACTGCCTCCTCGCCCCTATCTGGGCTCGAACCAGGGACCCTCTGAACACATTAACAACTGCCTCCTCGCCCCTATCTGGGCTCGAACCAGGGACCCTCTGAACACATTAACAACTGCCTCCTCGCCCCTATCTGGGCTCGAATCAGGGACCCTCTGAACACATTAACAACTGCCTCCTCGCCCCTATCTGGGCTCGAACCAGGGACCCTCTGAACACATTAACAACTGCCTCCTCGCCCCTATCTGGGCTCGAACCAGGGACCCTCTGAACACATTAACAACTGCCTCCGGCAAAGCATCGTTAAATATCCCTCAACAAAAGCCACGCACCTTGCAGAGCAAAGAAAAACAACCACTTCAAAGTCTCGGAGCTTTGTGACGTCACAGATTGAAACTCTATTAGCGAACAACACTAACTAGCTAGCCATTTCAAACCAGTTACATGTGTTTTTGGTCATTTGTATTTAAATGTGTTTTGCTAAGTTGTGTTGAAAGATGTTTTTTGTGTGTCTTTTTGCTGAGTTGTATTTAAAGGGGTTTAGGGGTTTATTTGAGGCAGTTATTAATCTGACATCAATTTCTCTCGGCCCTTCAGTCCTCTCGCTCTGTTCACTAGTCAACACAGCGGCAGCCACTGGGCCTATCTACTCCCTTTGATGATATTCAAATAGCCACCGGCAGAGAATGAATATGCAAAGAAAATAAACAAAGATACAATCTCTTTACCCTTTTCCTACTAACTAAGCCCTTCTCTGACATTTCAGCTGCTGAGTGAGAGATGCGCACACACTGGGAGGCCGTCCACACACACTGGGAGGCTGTCCACACACTTAGTGGCTGTCCACACACTGGGAGGTCGTCCACACACACTTAGTGGCTGTCCACACACACTTAGAGGCTGTCCACACACACTTAGTGGCTGTCCACACACTGGGAGGCCGTCCACACACACTGGGAGGCTGTCCACACACTGGGAGGCTGTCCACACACACTGGGAGGCTGTCCACACACTGGGAGGCCGTCCACACACACTGGGAGGCCGTCCACACACACTGGGAGGCTGTCCACACACACTTAGAGGCTGTCCACACACACTTAGAGGCTGTCCACACACACTTAGTGGCTGTCCACACACTGGGAGGCCGTCCACACACACTGGGAGGCCGTCCACACACACTGGGAGGCCGTCCACACGCACTTAGAGGCTGACCACACACACTGGGAGGCCGTCCACACACACTGGGAGGCCGTCCACACACACTGGGAGGCTGTCCACACACACTTAGAGGCTGTCCACACACACTTAGAGGCTGTCCACACACACTGGGAGGCTGTCCACACACACTGGGAGGCCGTCCACACACACTGGGAGGCCGTCCACACGCACTTAGAGGCTGTCCACACACACTGGGAGGCCGTCCACACACACTGGGAGGCCGTCCACACACACTGGGAGGCTGTCCACACACACTTAGAGGCTGTCCACACACACTTAGAGGCTGTCCACACACACTGGGAGGCTGTCCACACACACTGGGAGGCCGTCCACACACACTGGGAGGCTGTCCACACACTGGGAGGCTGTCCACACACACTGGGAGGCTGTCCACACACTGGGAGGCCGTCCACACACACTGGGAGGCCGTCCACACACACTGGGAGGCCGTCCACACACACTTAGAGGCTGTCCACACACACTGGGAGGCCGTCCACACACACTTAGAGGCTGTCCACACACTTAGAGGCTGTCCACACACACTTAGAGGCTGTCCACACACTGGGAGGCCGTCCACACACACTGGGAGGCCGTCCACACACACTGGGAGGCTGTCCACACACTGGGAGGCCGTCCACACACTGGGAGGCCATCCACACACACTGGGAGGCCGTCCACACACACTGGGAGGCTGTCCACACACACTTAGAGGCTGTCCACACACACTTAGAGGCTGTCCACACACTTAGAGGCTGTCCACACACACTTAGAGGCTGTCCACACACTGGGAGGCCGTCCACACACACTGGGAGGCTGTCCACACAAACTGGGAGGCTGTCCACACACTGGGAGGATGTCCACACACTGGGAGGCCGTCCACACACACTGGGAGGCTGTCCACACACTGGGAGGCCCTCCACACACACTGGGAGGCTGTCCACACACTGGGAGGCTGTCCACACACTGGGAGGCCGTCCACACACACTGGGAGGCCGTCCACACACACTGGGAGGCCGTCCACACACTGGGAGGCTGTCCACACACTGGGAGGCTGTCCACACACTGGGAGGCCGTCCACACACACTGGGAGGCTGTCCACACAAACTGGGAGGCTGTCCACACACTGGGAGGATGTCCACACACTGGGAGGCCGTCCACACACACTGGGAGGCTGTCCACACACTCTGGGAGGCCGTCCACACACTGGGAGGCTGTCCACACACTGGGAGGCTGTCCACACACTGGGAGGCTGTCCACACACACTGGGAGGCTGTCCACACACACTGGGAGGCTGTCCACACACTGGGAGGCCGTCCACACACACTGGGAGGCCGTCCACACACACTGGGAGGCCGTCCACACACACTAGGAGGCCGTCCACACACACACACACACAACACTCTGCCATTTCACACACATCCCCAGGTAGATATCAGCCGGTCCTACCCTCTCTCCTGCCCTAAATGCCTAACACATTGGCATTCAGGCTGGTACCACCTCACACTACATCCCTTCTAGGCAGTGATGCAAAGAAAAAGCCATATCTCGGACTGGCCAATAAAAAGAAAAGATTAAGATGGGCAAAAGAACACAGACACTGGATAGAGGAACTCTGCCAAGAAGTTCAGCATCCCAGAGTCGCCTCTTCACTGTTGACGTTGAGACTGGACAGTGGAACTCTGCCTAGAAGTTCAGCATCCCAGAGTCGCCTCTTCACTGTTGATGTTGAGACTGGTGTTTTGCGGGTACTATTTAATGAAGATGCCAGTTGAGGACTTGTGAGGCGTCTGTTTCTCAACCTAGACACTCTAATGTACTTGTCCTCTTGCTCAGTTGTGCACCGGGGCTTCCCACTCCTCTGTATATTCTGGTTAGAGACAGTTTGCGCTGTTCTGTGAAGGGAGTAGTACACAGCGTTGTACCAGATCTTCAGTTTATTTGAAATTTCTCACATGGAATAGCCTTCATTTCTCAGAACAAGAATAGACTGACGATGGTACAAATACACCCATATGGCCAATGTGTTGGCGTACATACATGGATAACTGATGTGTTGTTGTACATACATGGATAACTGATGTGAAAACATTTGCAAAGCTACTATTGCACGTCCATGCTGACCTTGTGATTGACTGACTGACTGACTGGCTGACTGACTCACTCACTCATAAAGAGATACTTTGGGATTTTGAGTCAGATAAACCCATGGACACCATTTTTATCTCTCTGTGTCCAATATGAAGGAAGTTAAAGGTAGTTTCGCAAACCAATGCTAATTAGCATTAGCGCGATGACTGGAAGTCTATGGGTATCCTCCATTAAACGCACTAATGCTAATTAGCATTAGCCCAATGACTGGAAGTCTATGAGTATCCTCCATTAAACGCACTAATGCTAATTAGCATTAGCCCAATGACTGGAAGTCTATGGGTATCTTCCATTAAATGCACTAATGCTAATTAGCAACTTCCTTCAAACTGCAAGCAGAGACATAAAAATGGTATCCGCAAGTTAATCCGGCTCTGGGGAAGTAGATAAAAGGGATCATTGCCAAAATCTCGAAGTATCTCATCGGTCCAAGGCCAAAATCAGTGGGGGGGGGGGTTCTCTCACTACTTTAATGTACCTGCCGTTACAGTCCTCTTATGAGCCTGGAAGTACTACACCTTTTTGTTTTTCAGGTCAACCAGTACAAGAAACATTAGAATACAAAGTTGCCTCACCGGGCTCCATTTTACACATGTTCTGGTATTGTGTAGTTATGAAAAACCTTTGGGACTGTATTGTTTGTCATTTCTAAGTGTGTCGGAATTCAAGGGGGGGGGGGGGGGGGGACAGCGGCAGGGTGGGGGAACAGAGGGACAGGGAGGGAGAGTCTAAGGCCCTAATGGCACCCTATTCCCTACATAGTGCACTAGTGTTGACCTGAGGCAGGGAACGGCAGGCAGGTCAGCTAGCTCCATTGTCTGTGATATCTGTTATTATGATCTATTATTGATGCTCCTAGCTGACCTTCATCAGTTACCTGACACCACACACACACACACACACACACACACACACACACACACACACACACACACACACACACACACACACACACACAAAGCTGGAAAGACAAGCCTTAGTCCAGTCAAGTCTGCTCAGTACAGTTTACCCACCATGCAACACAAGTGGTTGTACTATTGACTGTGTACAGTCAAAAGTTTGGACACACCTACTCATTCAAGGGTATTTCTTTATTTTTTACTATTATCTACATTGTAGACTAATAGTGAAGACATCAAAACTATGAAATAACACATATGGAATCATGTAGCAACCAAAAAAGTGTTAAACAAATCAAAATATATATATTTTTATTTTTAATTCTTCAAAGTAGCCACCATTTGCCTTGATGACAACCAGCTTCTCTCAACCAGCTTCACCTGGAATGCTTTTCCAACAGTCTTGAAGGAGTTCCCACATATGCTGAGCACTTAATGGCTGCTTTTCCTTCACTCTGCGGTCCAACTCATCCTAAACCATCTCAATTGGGTTGAGGTCGGGTGATTGTGGAGGCCAGGTCATTTGTTGCAGCACTCCATCACTATCATTCTTGGTCAAATAGCCCTTACACAGCCTGGAGGTGTGTTTTGGGTCATTGTCCTGTTCAAAAACAAATGATAGTCCCACTAACGCCCAATTTTTCAGTTTTTGATTTTGTTAAAAAAGTTTGAAATATCCAATAAATGTCGTTCCACTTCATGATTGTGTCCCACTTGTTGTTGATTCTTCACAAAAAAATACAGCTTTATGTTTGAAGCCTGAAATGTGGCAAAAGGTCGCAAAGTTCAAGGGGGCCGAATACTTTCGCAAGGCACTGTATTTGGGCTGCAGGGCTGGTAACTCTAATGAACTTAACCTCTGCAGCAGAGGTAACTCTGGGTCTTCCTTTCCTGTGGCGGTCCTCATGAGAGCCAGTTTCATCATAGCACTTGATGGTTTTTGCGACTGCACTTGAAGAAACTTTCAAAGTTCTTGAAATTTTCCAGATTGACTGACCTTCATGTCTTAAAGTAATGATGGACTGTCATTTCTCTTTGCTTGTTTGAGTTGTTCTTGCCATAATATGGACTTGGTCTTTTACCAAATAGGGCTATCTTCTATATACCACCCCCTACCTTATCATAATACTGATTGATTGTCTCAAACGCATTAAGAAGGAAAGAAATTCCACAAATGAACTTTTAACAAGGCACACCTGTTAATTGACACTTTTTTGGTTACTACATGATTCCATATGTGTTATTTCATAGTTTTGATATATTCACTATTATTCTATAATGTAGAAAATAGTCCAGCTAACTTTTGACTGGTACTGTATTTATGTCCTGTGTGGGTGGGTTTTATTTTTAACCTTTATTTAACTAGGCAAGTTAGTTAAAAACAAATTCTTGTTTACAATGACGGCCTACAGGGGAACAGTGGGTTAGCTGCTTTGTTCAGGGGCAGAACAACAGATTTTTACCTTGTCAACTCGAGGATTCGGTCCAGCAACCTTTCTGTTACTGGCCCAACGCTCTAACCACTATATTATGCCATGAAAATAAGGTAAGTGTTCATCCCCAATTTTGTAGTATGAGGACAGAGGATAGGAAGATGAGTCCTCTACAGAGATATCAGACAGAGAAAGAGGCTGGTATGTTACTATGGGGCATAGCAGTGTTATAAGTGTGGAGTTATTAGTGTAGTTAGCATAGGGCTACCGTATACTACAGTACATCAGCTAGCTTTAACACGGAGACACATCAGCTAGCTTTAAAACGGAGCCACATCAGCTAGCTTTAACACGGAGCCACATCAGCTAGCTTTAACACGGAGCCCCATCAGCTAGCTTTAACACGGAGCCACATCAGCTAGCTTTAACAAGGAGCCACATCAGCTAGCTTTAACACGGAGCCACATCAGCTAGCTTTAACACGGAGCCACATCAGCTAGCTATAACACGGAGCCACATCTGCTAGCTTTAACACGGAGCCACA